>NW_010335538.1:0-228 GCF_000700745.2 Antrostomus carolinensis
GGTGGGGCACAGTGTCCGGTGGCACGGGGCCAGCATGTGTGCTGGGCCTGGTGCTGGTGTCAGAGCACGCTTGGCTGAGGTGTGACAGTGGCAGGAAGTCACATTAGCTGGAGGGGGACACACACAGGACATGCTTCCACCCACCCACTTGCCACCTCTGCTGTCACAGCGCAGCAGTGATGGCTGGCTGCAGGGGCGAGTCCTGCAGGGCACACACCACCCCAAAGG
>NW_010335538.1:269-667 GCF_000700745.2 Antrostomus carolinensis
CACACACCACCCCAAAGGACAGGCAGGGACAGAGCGGGGCCAGGGGCAGTGCTGGGGACAGGGTGGCTGTGCCATGCTGGGGGGAAGGAGGCAGTGCTGGGAACAGGGTGGCTGTGCCATGCTGGGGCAGAGCAGCCCTCTGAGATACTCATCGTCCTTTCCTCTCTGGTGGCACTGTCCCAGAGGACACAGCGAGAACGCGTCCCATCTGCTCCAGCACTGCTGGTGGTGACCCAGCTGCTGCAACTCAAGGTAAAGCTTCTGGGGACCCAGCACTGTGGTCGGGATGGGTGGGAGCCCAGAGCTGCTCTGCCCAGCCCCTGTGTCTGTGCTGGTGGGGGCAATGGGAACCCCCCTGCTCTAGGGACACAGGACTGGCAGACACCTTATAGAAAGGG
>NW_010335538.1:888-2279 GCF_000700745.2 Antrostomus carolinensis
GGGGGGGGGGAGCGTGCCCTCTCTGGTTTTAGCCACTGCAGCGGGCCACTGCAGCTACTGGGGACCAGGACCTCCCCACAGCTTTTGGGGGACTTGCCTCCCGTGACTGTCCCTTGCACACAGCCGGGTCAGCACGTCCCCGGCACGAAGCGCCTGCGGTGCTGCAGGAGGAAACAGCCCCACACAAACACACACACACGCGTGATGCTGGAGGGGAGGAGGGAGCCTGCTGGGTGTCACTGCTCAGGCTCCGCGCTCCTCCCCGGGGCTGTGCTGCTTGTAGCCTCCCCGGCTCCCTCCCTCCCTCTCCAGCCATTTGAGTCCGTCTGTCTGTCTGTCTGCACACCCCGGGGGGCCCTCCAGCATCTGGCAGGAGCCGAAGCTGGCTGGGTGGTGGCTTGGTCCGCAGCCTGGCATCGGAGTGGGGACAGGAGAGGGAGAGGTCACATCTCAGATACCCCACGCTGACCTGCCTGCACATCTCTGCAGCTGCTTCCCCCCGTGGGGGTCCCAGCACCCCCTGGCTGCCCCTCAGGCGTAGGGGAGAGCGCACCTGAGCGAGGTCCAGCGGTGGGCAGGTTTTCGGCTGAGCAAGCGTGGTGTCGGTGTTCTCCTGCCCAGAGTGACCCGGTGAGCACAGCGCAGAGGAGGCCAGGAGGGCCAGCATGGCCAGTGTCATCCTGGAGAGCATCTTCTTGAAGCGCTCGCAGCAGAAGAAGAAAACATCTCCCCTCAACTTCAAGAAGCGGCTGTTCCTGTTGACAGAGAGCAAGCTGTCCTACTACGAGTATGACTTTGAGCGGGGGGTGAGTCCAGGGCCACAGAGGCTGTGCCATGGCACTGTCCATGGGTCACCCAGGCACCCAGCCCAAGGGTGGCTGGACAGGGATGGTGGTTGGCTTGAGTCTCCCTGGGTCTCCTCCTTGGCAATCATTCGAACCAACCCCATCTCTTGCAGCGCCGAGGCAGTAAGAAGGGCTCAGTGGACATTGAGAAGATCACCTGTGTGGAGACAGTGGTGCCTGAAAACAACCCTCCCGGCAGGTCCTGGTGAGGAAGGTCCCGGGGTTCCTGCTTGTGTCCCCTTGTCCCCTCACTGGGGACGTAGGGAGAGTTACCCTGCCCTGGGGCAGTGAGAATGGGGGACAGCCCTGCTTGGCATGGGGGGGCTCTGCACCCACAGCCTGTACCATACCAGGGGTCCAGCTTGATGCAGGGCAGGGCGAGCAGGGGGGACACCAAAGGCTGTGGGTACCAGGGGAGATGTCAGCAGCCAAGCAGCAGGATGGTGGCTGCTGATCCATCTCTGCCTCTCTCTTCCAGAGGAAAGGGGAGGATTACAACAACATGGAGCAGATCTCAATCATTGAACGGTTCCCCTACCCCTTCCA
>NW_010335538.1:2675-2915 GCF_000700745.2 Antrostomus carolinensis
TTTATAACCGCTCTGTCACGGTCCCGCGAGCAGCGTGTGGGGCCGGCACACACCGGCACGGCTTGTGCTCTGCACTGGCTGCTTGGGGGGGCCCTCAGCCTCGGCTCCCCCTGTCCTCCCTGGGAGACCCCCGGCTGGGGCACTGAGGCGTGTGGTCCTGCAGGTGGTGTACGACGAAGGGCCTCTCTATGTCTTCTCCCCGACGGAGGAGTTGCGCAAACGCTGGATCCATCAGCCGAA
>NW_010335538.1:3042-4567 GCF_000700745.2 Antrostomus carolinensis
GCGCTGATCAGAAACTTTTCCTGTGACAAGAGCAGTCCCAGTGCTGCGGGCTCACACGCACGCTCGACACCAGCTGCTCCTGCCCCAGGGAGGTGGACACTCACCACTGTCACCCTCTGACTTCTGCAGCACCCCAGCCACTTCGGCTGAAGCTTCTCGCCCTCTCACAAACCTGCTCCAAATTTGCTCAGGCAGGCTCAGAACTTTTTGAGGGCAAAAGGAAATAGCAGATGTGGCCACACAGCTGGACTGGCACGCAAGGCAAGGGCAGAGCTCGCAGGGCTTTAGGAAAAATGGACAAAAAGCTTGGTGGGAGCCAGGGAGCGTTTCTCCAAACCCATCCCGAGCCTCACTCAGTGCTGCTGAGCTAATGCTCAGCTGTGTGGCTGCTACCTCCTTGAGCTGAGAGCGCGTTGCAGCAGCACCGTGCAGTGGGGCTGAGGTCCTTGCAGTTGGCCAAAATCCGCTGGCACTGCCCATATGTGTCTCTTGGTGCCTGTGTATCTTTCTGTGGCTTTGTGCTGCTGGGGCGAGATTAGCTGCTTGAATTGACACAGGGAAGTTTGCCCGAGCGAGGCGGAAGCAGAGCGGGCTGATAACAGGGAAGTCGGTTATTTCACGAGAGCCCCGCTGCCTGCGCCAGCCCTCTCCCCACTTCCCTGCTCCAGGAGGGGGGTTGCTCTGGCAGCTGAAGCCAGTGGAGAATCCACAGGGAAAAGGGGAGAGAAAATGCTTGCCTTTTGCTGCCAGGATGCCCTCGTCCTGTTCCACCAGAGAAGGAGCTCTCTGTACCCCGCAGAGCTGCTGTGGGCCAGCTCCGTGCTGCAGTGCTGTCCAGGCACATCCAGTTGTCCCTCTAGCTTGGGGAGAAGTACGAGGAAGCTGGTCAGTGCCTGCCTGGCAAGGGAGTGGTCTCTCAGCAAGGGAAGTCTCTGAGCAGGCAGGGGATGGTGGTCCTGCCCTGCTCTCCCTGTGGACAAGCCAGGCACAGCACTGGCCTCCCTCCCCACTTCTGGAAAAAAGGGTTCAAAAGAGCTGCAAACCGTGGGCCTCAGCAGCTCAAGGGCTGCTGGGCATTTCAGCTGGCAGGAGGGCAGGTCACAGCAGGACCTGGCACTCCAAGCATGCTCATGTCCCTTTACAGGGCTGCTGAAGGGCTTTGATAAAATCTGAAAGACCTGGCCCTCCCTGAGCTGGGGGTGTCATGGCACAGGGTTTGCAGAGCTGCAGGACCGAAACACAAGCAATGAGCTGAGGGCAGCCTGAGCAGCACGGCCACACGTGACTGTGTATCAGTGGCACAGCAGAGGGTGAAATGATTCAATGGGGCTGATCATCTGCATTCAGGGAACAGAGAGCTGGGGACACAGCTCCGGCTCACACACATCTCCCTCCCTCTGCCACAGTGATCCGGTACAACAGTGACCTGGTGCAGAAGTATCACCCCTGCTTCTGGATCGATGGCCAGTACCTGTGCTGCTCCCAGACAGCCAAGAACGCCATGGGCTGCCAGATCCTGGAGAGC
>NW_010335538.1:4587-9589 GCF_000700745.2 Antrostomus carolinensis
GCCCCGTCCCCAGCCCCTGGGGACCATCACAGCATGATGCCCGGGATCCCTCCTCACCTTAGTCCCTTTTCTGCTCTGAAGGTTTAAAAGTTGGGCGGTCGCATCGCAAGACAAAGAAGCCTCTTCCCCCGACTCCTGAGGAGGACCAGGTAGGGGCCAGCGTCAACATGTGGGTTTGCTCCAAGGTGTTTAAGGAAAGGTCTACCTGGGGAAGGCCACCATGTTTAATGACTGACAGGACATTGCTCAGAGATGTCCAGGGCAGGGCTGTGCTCTGGAGAGGGATAGTGCCCTAATGGAGAAGGAGCTTGAACCAAAGGCCTGGAGGAAAGTCAAATGATTTCACCCCTGGGGATCCCCAGAGGGAGCTGGGAGGATAAAGAAGCCCTCATAGGGGTGGAGGAGTCATGGGTTAAGCCAAAAGGTAGAGAGAAAACACTTATCTTTTGTGAGGATGGGCCTCCAAGGAGGAAATGTTGTGGTAAAAGCACTGGGGGGACTGGTCTCCTAACGGAGATACATCTGGAAGCTGAGATGAACACTGCTGACATGGCCTGAGCCCACTGCCCTGCCAGGCCTGGGGAGGGTCTCACCTGGGAAACTGTGTCTGCCAGCCTCACCATGTCCCACACTCTCCCTTGCTGTGGGGAAGATGGTGATGAAGCCCCTGCCCCCTGAGCCGGCCCACAGCACAGCAGGCGAGATGAAGAAAGTGGTGGCCCTCTACAACTACCTGCCAATGAACGCCCAGGACCTGCAGCTGCAGAAGGGTGAGGAGTACTTCATCCTGGAGGAAAGCCACCTGCCCTGGTGGAAAGCCCGTGACAAGAACGGGTAAGAGCTCCCACTGCCCACAGCACTTGCCCCACGATGGTGCCAAGGCACTGGGAGGCAAACACACCTCAGCATCACAGGGGCTAGGACAGGCTGCCCGCGGGCTCCCGTGTGGGATGGCACATGAGGAGGGTGAGGGAAACTGAAACAGCCTGTGGTGTCAGCCCTCCCCAAGCATGAACCCAAATGAGTTTGCACCAAGGTTTTAAAGCTCATTTCTACTCAGCCTTCTGTGACAGGAACCTGCTTTCCCCTTGGCTGTCTCCATTAGTATCCAACCAGCCCCTTTTCTCCTGCAGGAGGGAAGGATACATCCCCAGCAACTATGTCACTGAAACCAGCAATTCACTGGAGATCTTTGAGTGAGTAAGAGAAGGCACCGGATCATGGCAAGTTGTGCTTGGTCAGAGAGGTTATACATTCAGTTCTGTTAACCTACACAGCCTGGCTGGGTCGCTCTCCTTCTTCCACACCCTTTGAGAGCCTCCAGCCCTGTGACACCTACCCCTGCCCTGTTCTCTGCACTGCCTGTCCTGGCTGGGCCAGGCTCAGATCAGGCTGGGGACAGCGGTGGCTGCAGTGTCCCCCTGACAGCTGTGTCCCTGTTCCAGGTGGTACTCAAAGAATATCACTCGGAGCCAAGCCGAGCAACTGCTGAAACAGGAGGTGAGTGTTGACTCCCAGAGCTGGAGTCAGCCTTTCTATACACCAGCCCTCCATGGGCTGCTGTCACCTTGTGTCCAGCATGGGACCAACCCTGCCTTGTGCTGGGAGTGTTGCCCCAACAGCCCCAAGAACCATCTGTACCCCAACGTGACCTCCTCCTGGCAGTGACTGGAAGTGGGACTCCTCTGACTTACCACACCCTCTCCAGCCATGCTCTGATCTTTGCTCGCTTTAAGTCTTGCCTGTTACAGTCACACCTCCCCACAACCACCCTGTCCCCTCTCCCCTTTCTCTTTTAGGGTAAGGAAGGCGGCTTCATTGTCCGAGACTCCACCAGCAAGACGGGGAAATACACTGTCTCTGTCTATGCCAAGTCCTCTGGGTAAGTGGATCTAAGAACAGCTTGTTCCTACCTCAGAGAGCCCCTCATCACCCTCTGCCTGCCCTCCCCGTGCTGCTGACCCCATGTGCTGTCTCTGCAGAGACCCCCAAGGTACAATCCGCCATTACGTTGTGTGCTGCACCCCCCAGAATCAGTATTACCTGGCAGAAAAGCACCTGTTCAACAGCATCCCGGAGCTCATCACCTACCATCAGCACAACTCTGCTGGTCAGTGTTTGGGGGACAGCGGGAGGCCAGCGGTGTTTGTACTGACGCCACAGTATCCTCACCTGCCTGTGCTGAAGGCAGGAGGCTGGTGTTCCTTCCTGGAACGTGGCAGGTAAGCCTGGTGTGGCAATCTACCTTTTTTTGTGTTTCAGGGCTCATATCCAGACTGAAGTACCCCGTGTCTCCACACCAGAAAAGTGCTCCTTCCACAGCTGGCCTGGGCTACGGTAAGCTGGGCTGGGCTACCTCACAGTTCCTTGGTTGGAGGGCCTGTCTCTAGCAGCAGCAGCAACTTTCTGGGGCTGGGATCCTGGTTGTCTTATGGCAGCAGGGTTCACAGCCTTCCCAGGAATCACTTCCCAACACCCACTGGCCTTCTGGTGACAGTACTGACCAAGAGATGCTATGAGCTACTTTGCTCCCCATCCCCTGGAGGAACAGGTCTCAGATTTCATGGATTTTTCCGGATGGTTTTTCAGGCAGCACATGCTCATGAGCTCTTCTTGGGCTTGCTAGATGAGACAACTGAGAGCACCCTGCAGGGAGGTCACCTGCACCCACATGATGCTCACACTCTCTGTCCTAGGGTCGTGGGAGATTGACCCGAAGGATCTGACCTTCCTGAAGGAACTGGGGACAGGGCAGTTTGGCGTGGTGAAGTACGGGAAATGGAGAGGCCAGTACAATGTTGCTATCAAGATGATCAGGGAGGGCTCCATGTCAGAGGACGAGTTCATCGACGAAGCCAAAGTTATGATGTAAGTGGTGAGCAGCCCGCAGGTCAGTGCTGGATTTGCCTTGCCAGAATGGCTGCACTCCTGGGTGGTGTGGAGGGACCATCTCAGGCAGCCTCACACTCTGCAAAATGCATCTGAGAACCTACTGCCTTTGTGCTGATTCCCCGATGAGCTTTTCCACCGTTAGCCAGGGCACCTTCCCTTCCCAAACGCTCTTTGGCCTTCTAGATGCTCAGAATTGCCCTTCTTGTCCCCAGGAACCTGTCTCATGAGAAGCTGGTGCAGCTGTATGGGGTCTGCACCAAGCAGCGTCCCATCTTCATCATCACTGAGTACATGGCCAACGGCTGCCTCCTGAACTTCCTGAGGGAAACTCGGCGGCGGTTCCAGCCTGCTGAGCTGCTGGAGATGTGCAAGGACGTTTGTGAAGCTATGGAGTACCTGGAATCCAAGCAGTTCCTGCACCGAGACCTGGTAGGGCTGTGGCTGAAGGACACATCTCCAGCTCAGCAGCAGCCACAGCATGTCCTAGACAGCGTCCAGCTAGTTCAGCAACACGAGGAGAGGCAGCTCTGCAGCAGGATGCTCTCAAGTCACTGCTCTGCCATGTGTTGGCAGAATTTGCAGGAAGGGCAGGACTGGGTGGTCTTCCAGGGGATGGGAAACGCATTTCTGGGTGAGGCAGGGTCTGTGTTAGGCAGCACGGGCAGCATCATTGGCTCAGACATGAGAAGTGACCTCTGATGCTCATGAAGAGCTGAGCCTGCAGTTTGTTAGGCCTTGGGCTGGCATTGCCAGCTTGCAGTCCTGCTGGGTGCCGTACCTGAGCTCCTCCTGGCGCTGCTTTGTTCAGGCAAAATCCCTCCAGGGAAGTCGGCCCTCTATAGATAAACAGGATGCCTGGAGGCCTCTCTCGTTATCTTTGCTGAGGACTTTGTAGGTTGCCCCAGTCCAGGTGAACCTGAAGGACAAAGTGAGGCAAAGTGTTAAGTGGGTGGGGGTGAGATGAAGTTCCAGATGGTACAGGGGGGTGGGAGAGGCAGGAGCGGGTAGGAGTGACTGGTCCATCTCTCCATCCACAGGCTGCTCGCAACTGTTTGGTGAACGACCAAGGAATTGTGAAAGTATCAGATTTTGGCCTTTCCAGGTCTGGTAGTTACATGTGTCACCTTCCTGTCTCAATCCCCCGTCTCCTCCTTCAGTCTCTTCTGCACCTTAGTCTTTCTCCCCACCATCCTCCAGTTCTGCTTTTCCTCCATCTTCTGTCTTTCCACTTCATCTGTCTGTCTCAACCTTCTGCCTCTCCACTTTCCACCATCCCTTTCTTACTTCCCCTGTCCCTTTTCCCCCTCTCTTTGCTTCTTCTTTCCCCCACCTCTTGTCTCCTGGCTGCAGTTTTCTCTCCACATCCCCTTTTTGCTGTGCTTCTGTGTCACCCTATCCCTTCCCCAATCTTGACCAACATATACTTGCTTACAAAGGGACATTTCTGCCTGTTGACACCCACGCCAAGTACAACCTTTGGTCACTCTCAGAGCTGTCCATTCCTTTTAAGCTTGGTCAGTTGCACGGAGAAGTGAGATGTGAAATCCAAGGCAGGCACCCTGATCCATTTATCTGCTGCAGGTACGTTCTAGATGATGAGTATACAAGCTCCATGGGGTCAAAGTTTCCAGTGCGGTGGTCTCCCCCTGAAGTGCTTCTGTACAGCAAGTTCAGCAGCAAGTCTGACGTCTGGGCTTTTGGTAAGAACACGGCGTTAATGGGAGGTCGGGAAGAGAAGCTGCCCCAACAACACTGACCTCCTCTACTAACCAGCTTCGGGCGCTCCCCGTGCCCTGTCCCTGCCGTTTCCTCCAACAGGCGTTCTGATGTGGGAAGTTTACTCCCTGGGAAAGATGCCTTACGAGAGGTTCAATAACAGCGAGACAACGGAGCACGTCATCCAGGGCCTGCGCCTGTACCGGCCGCAGCAGGCCTCGGAGCGGGTCTACGCCATCATGTACAGCTGCTGGCATGAGGTGAGCTGCTCTCGTCCTCTGCGATCACCCCCAGCTGCCCCGGGGGGCTGACACGGCTCCTCTGGGGAGGGAGCGGTGGGGCGGCCAGCAGGCTCCAGCTGGGCTCCCTCCCCTCTCTTGCACGGCAGAAGGCC
>NW_010335539.1:0-12131 GCF_000700745.2 Antrostomus carolinensis
TACAGCTTCCTGAAGAGGGGAAGTGGAGAAGCAGGTGCTGATCTCTTCTTCCTGAGATCCAGTGGTAGCCTGCATGGGAATGGTTCAAAGCTGCGCCGGGGGAGGTTTAAACTGGACGTTAGGAAGCATTTATTTACCAAGAGGGTGGTCAGACACTGGAACTGGCTTCCTAGAGAGGTGGTTGATGCCCCAAGCCTGTCAGTGTTTAGGAGGCATTTGGACAATGCCCCTAATAACACACTTTAACTTTTGGTCAGCACTGAAGTGGTCAGGCAGTTGGACTAGACGATCGTTGTAGGTTCCTTCCAACTAAGATATTCTATTCTATTCTATGACAAGCTGACTTGTAAGCATTGTATATACAAAAAAGTCATATTCCATTCCATTCCATTCCATTCCATTCCATTCCATTCCATTCCATTCCATTCCATTCCATACTACAGTCAGTAAGAAAAGTGTCTGTTTCATTAGTTAAATACTCTCCCTGTCATTACTTATTACATCATCTGTGTCTATTGCAGCAAGTATAAACCCTATAATTTGGTAAGTGGGCTTTACCTGGAAATAAAGTTTTTGTCAGCAATAATGCCAACAACTCCAATGGCCATGTTTTTTGCAGGCAAAATTCCCTGACAGAAAAAAACACTGTACAAGAAATAAAATATTTTTAGTCTAGTCTGATAAGATTGCAGCATATAGAAAATACTTTTATCCTTAAAAACTTTCTGTCTCTGTGGATAAAAAATATCTTTGTTTAACAAATTCCTTGCCAGGAGAGGGTTGCCTTAGTTTTTATCCCTGACTGTTGCTGTTGTACAGCTCTTAAAAAAATGCTATGGTGAAACTAAAAGACTTTTCCTTTGGGTTGTAGAAGTAAAGCTTTTTTGATGGCAAGAAGCTGTCACTTTCCACCACTGTCCCAATAAAGAGATCAAATCCATCCCATATAGTATTGGATGGGTCCTTGAGCCTCCGGACTCCTGTTACAGCCATTGGGCTGAAATAGTGCACAGTGCCCAAAAGGGCATGGGGAATTGGGGGTAGTGAAAGAAGCTGCCTGGACCAGTTCAACAGGGCTTTTCAGTGCCAATACTGACTTGAAATCACCTTGTGTTCTTAAGGAGCCTTCCATTTCAGGTTCAAATTGCTGTTAAACTAATGCAGGGCACAAGAAGAAAGGAAGCAGAGGATGGAAATCATGTGGTAGCTGCCTTGGTGTGACAGCAATCCATTCAGACTTGTCCTCTTGTCTCTCCCTTCAGAGTTGACACAATACTGAGCCTGCCTCTGATCTCTGTAGGGAGTTTTGGACTGTCCTGTGACTACAAAGTAAACCTAACCCGCCTTCTGACCCCAGCCAGAAAAGTGAATGATTTCTTCTATTATTTTTGGAAAGAATCTCGGCTGCCATTCAAAACCACAACCTGGGAATCTACCTACATTTACAAGAGGAATGAAAACTCGGAGGCATGCCTCTGGTAAGATACAGATCCACTTCTGACCTGGTTGTTGATAAACTCTGTCTTCATCCTCAGACATGGTTCTAACGAGCTGTTCTTCGAGTCCTGAATTTTGGGAGGTACCTCATGGCTACCAAAGAATTTAAATATTCCTTGCCCCCTTAGATCTTGTGCTTGTAGACTAACAGAACACAAAGTCCTTCACTTCCACTGACAAAAATGCAAACACTGGTATGTTATCAGCATTTCTTTCATAACAAGTCCCAGGCTGAAAAGCAAAATGCAGCATTATTCTAACTACTGAAAAAGAAACCCAGCTCTGTTCCAGCTAAAAACCAGGACAATATCACCGTTCAGTACCTTCTTTATGACTTCAGAATTGTTCAAGCTCCTTTTATTTATTGTTGAATTAACAAAAAAATGTAAAATTCATTTTGTATCTCTGCCCATTTTTCATTCTAATGTAGTTGTAAAAATGCATCTTGTTCTGCTTTAATAGAAACTGTCAGCTTGAAGGTTTTTGAACTGCCTAGTTTAAAAAATCCATTTTTGCTAAAGCACAAGTTATACTGCATGGGCTAGTTGTTTTCCTCATATATGTATAAAAATAAGTGAATATCTACAGTGATAGCAAAATCGGGTTATATCTCAACTATGCATATGCTCCTGTAAATTAACGGTTAACGATTCTGTTCCTGGAAAAAAATGGGAAACAAAAGATATTTAGTTTACAGTGATAGCAAAATCGGGTTATATCTTAACTATGCATATGCTCCTGTAAATTAATGGTTAATGATTCTGTTCGTGGAAAAAAATGGGAAACAAAAGATATTTAGTAGTTTATAGGAGTGGGATCTCAGTGTTTCTCGATCAGAAGTTAAGCAGTTTGAAAACAAAGAGATTTCTTTTGCTTTTCCCTCTATATTAATTTTATCTCAGACAGAATGTCTCTTCTCAGACACAACATGTTGAGTCAAGAATAGGATTTAGGAGTTGGCTGGTTTTGCTTAATCTTTTAGGTATTTTGCTCACTTGGTTGTTTTTTTTTTTTTTTCTGTCCTCACATTTCTCCAAATTTTAACTGACTTGGTATAGGAGTTTTTTGTTGCTACTTTCTTTCCTTCATTACTCTCACGGTCAGGGTATATGTGTGTTTTTTATCTCAGTTCTTTCTGCAGCTCTCATTTACTTCTTTGAACCTTCAGCTGTGTCTTCTAAGATTACCACTGATGTCTTAAAACAGCAGAGCTTCCTGGCTCTGCCTCCCAGTTAGTATCACTTACTGTAATTTCCCAATATCCCTGATTTATTTTCTTAATTGTTAATGTCTTATTACATTATTGTATTGTCCAAACCCATCCTTTGTACAACCAGGCTCAAATACCTCTGGGTGACTTTACAAACACTTCTAAGTCTTTCATGCCCTGTATCGATTTTCTCTCTTCTGTTGCTGCAGAAAAAAAAATTATAAAAAATGTTCCATACCACCTTACAAACACTCTTGTGTGCTGTAAACAGCCTGTCTCACATTTTGGCAATTTTCTGACAATATCTGTACTCCTTGTGTCAGGTATGTGAATGCACTAGAAGCTGGAATCACACAGTTCTCTGGAAAACTGAAGTTCAAGGAGATTTTAAGAACTCCAGAGCAGCTTAAACAAACTGTGAAAGATCCAAACCGGAAAAGCAATGGTAAGGAGGGGCTGAGGGTGCACTCTGCCCTGCAGGTAAGTTCTTTTTCCCAGGAAGTTAGACCTACCCCTTAGTTACATTCTAGGGATAGTCTTTCCACAGAAATGGTGGAGAAACGCAAAATGCCTTTTCACATGGTTGCAAATGTAAAATGTCACAAAGTTCCTACATTCCTCTCTCCATCCCCATAAAATATGGGTGAACATCCTGGTTCCAGAGATCTTTTGGGTTAGATTATCCCATCTAGGCACAAGCTCTATTTTGCGAAAGATTCAGAAATCCAGGAATCACAACTTCTCCTTAGAAGGGCCTTAGATACTGCAAGAGTGCTTAGCTCTCTACCATTCCTGTGTTTGCAGCCCTGGTACGTATATGGGCCTCGTTTGTGCCAGCAAGGGGCGCTTCTTCTGGAAGTGATCCATCTAAAATAGAAAAATGGATGACTAATTACCTCATCTCCTCCTCAGACTAAGCACCTGACATCAGCAGGCCAAGTGAGTGTGAGAGTAATAAGTAAGCCAGTGAAACTACTACTTGAATGCAGTTTAACTTAGAAATGTTCATATTCAGTAGCCCATATTGCATCAGAACTGCTAATACTTATCTGAGTGAGATAATGGTAGTGCTCTTGTGCAATCTGACAGAAAATGGTGCAGGCATTGAAGCACTTTTTACCACTTTCCCTCAAATATCCTGGTCTTATTGTAGAGAGGCTGTGGCTCTCTGCCTGGGTCCCAGCACGGCACAGGGAATGTGCCTTAGCTCAGCATTGCTCTACTGCCTGCTACTCAAGCACAGGGGAGCAGGCAAATGTCCTCTTCTTGTCTGTACCTTTCACCAATCTGTCTCCATTTTTTCCCGATCTCTAGTGATCATCATGTGTGGCTCTCCAGCTGACATCAGCACAGACCTAGGGACGGGGGAAGTGGATAAGGACATTGTTATCATCCTGATAGATCTCTTCAAGTAAAGTATCACATTTGCTTTTCCTTTTTTCTCTGCAGCTTGCTGAAGATGGAAAAAATGGAAAATAGTCTGAGTGGAACTGTTTGTTGAAGTAATGCTCTCTCACAAAATGTTTCCCATTGTCATCTTTCCTCATGCCTTGCCATTTATCTAAGATACTCAATGTTTAATTCATGGCACATCCTCTACAACGTCCCCTTTAGTTCACATAATATTTTTCTAAAGCAGTAACAGAGCAGGTAAGGTTAAAGTCATCCTGTGGACTCCTCAGTGCAGGAAGTAAAGAGAGAACCAGAGAGTCCAAAGTCAGAATGGTCATGAGCTGTTTATATGAGATAATGTACATTTTTTATATACTCTGTCCAGTCAGACAATTATGTAAACGTGGTTTACAGTATATTTTTTCTAGGCTCTGTTTATTCAATTTTAAAATTTTTAAGAGTGGTACAACTGTCCTACTTTATAACACTTCCACTTTATAACTGTCTCTTCAACATCTTTATAACTACGTAAATCTAACTTTTCAGAGCTGTTTCTTAGTATACAACCTAAGTTTTGTGTTTTTCAATTACATCTTTATATTACTAATTACCAAGTCTTTATAGATGAGGACTGATATAAACTGGCCGTATTAATGGTAGCCTCAAAAGTTTTGTCTGTATACAAGGAACGAGAGCTGATTTCTGGCCTTAAGCCTAAGTGACACAGCATAGTTCACAACTGTAGGGCTAAGTGTAGATGCCCAAACTACTTTTTGGGTATGTCTCTGCTCACTGTAGCAAGGCATAGTCTGGAGGAAAGCTAGTTGGACTAGACCAAAATCATGCCTGGAACCGTACTGGCAGCTTAACGGTATGGATGATCACAAGGCATATGAATGTGCCCGTATCTTCATCTTACTTGGTCTACTTTGCTGTTGATGTAGCAAAAGAATCCATGAACTTCCAGAGCCTGTGGGACTTCACAGCCCTTGCATCTAAAGCTGTCCTTGACAGGTCAGGGGTGAGGCACTTTGGATTAATCACTTCAGACCTTTGGGTCCAAACTGGAGCCTGTGATTCAAGTTCTAGCAGGATCTTCTCTGTCCTGTACACTTTCAAGTTCACCATATATATTTTTGTGAAGTGCCTCTAAGAGCTTTAGACTTTCCACTACTTTATCCAGGCACTAGGAATCCCCAGTTGCTTTTCCTGAGGCAACCAGCAACTATTCTTTTTTCTTTGCAAATGCACAATGGGGATTATGCATGTGAGTGCTTTTACTTACTGGTGTTGCATCTGTAACTGTTGCCTCACAACAGATGAGGGTAATAAGAGGCTTCTCTGCTGTGATATGCATCCTTCTGATATATCCAGCTGCCTCAGCCCATTTTATATGCTGCCCTCCTTAATCCCTAATTTTGCTGAATATCTCAAATCATGTTGTTCTTCTTAAAACAGAAACAAAATACAGACACGATAGATCCAAACTCAAGCTGTAGGAGAAGAGAGTAGGCAAGGTCCCATGCTTCTTCAGGAGTTGAGTCCCTCAGAAGTAGTGATGGATTTAAATTTTCTTCGTCTCTGAGCCCTCTGACAGCCAGGACACAAACACAGTGTTTAAGTTTCCATCAGAGGAGGTGGGATGCTGTAGGATTATTCAGTCTGGTGGAGTCTAATGCAGTTTCCTTTTCACCTGGCTAGTTCAGTCCCAACCTGAATGAAAAGTGCAATGTAAAAGTCAGAAGGTTCAGAGAAAGGCAGGGACAGGGCTCTGGTGTCAGGATCCCATCTAATGGCCATGGAGCAGAGCCTGTGGTCTCCAAAAGTTCTTAATACAGTAGTGACTGAAAAAATAAAAGGATGATGAATAATGAGAGAAGGCTCATACAATTTTTTTTTTTTTTAATCAATGACAGATGCTGCCACTTAACACTAAAACCTATTGCTAAATTCCTCTGGAACAAGTGAATCCAGTGGTTGCCAGTCTGCAAAGCACTTCCAGGTGGCCTGTCAGGGTGATGAAACCAAAGATACCTGAAAGCTATAACATTTTCTGCTTGTTTTAGCATAGGTTTCAAGTTCACATAGTTTTATCTGATTTTCCTAGCTCATGGAATTAAACAAATAAATCAATAAGCTGCTCTCTGCACCTCTCCGATTGTTTCATGCCCTCCTGTTAAATGCTTCTTGTGCAAATCCTGCTGTGATCAGTTCTAGCAGGAAATATCAAAATTAGAGGAACATGCAAAAGAGTGCAGAAGAGGTCAGAAACATGCAGAATAACATGAAGAAACTATAGATTGCAGTACTGTGGATTCCAAGAAGAAACTCAGTTTTAATAAATTTAGACTCCTGCTTGAAAGAAGAGGAAATAAACAGGACGGAAACCAGTCAGTTACAATAATAACAATTAACTGCAACCTTTGAGTTTCAGATTGCCAGATCTCTTTGATATTACCTTTTAATGTAATAAAGCACAGAAGCTGCCATCAGGGAACAAAGAACATAAAGAGTTTTGTCCATGATGAAATTTTACTTTTAGAACTACTGTTTTAACCTGTTAAATAATAGTGCCATTGGGGAGAGGAGAGTGATTCTGTCATGGTTACCACTGCTCCTGTTGCTGATTGTTCGTGGGATTCTTGTGCTTTTCTTTGCAGTAACACGTACTTCAGGAACAACAAGTCAGCCAGTTACATGCAGAATGTACTTGTCCTGACTCTGCCACCAGCTAATTACAGTGTGAATACTGTAAAGGCTGAGGACGCCACCCTGGTAACCATACTATTTTAGATATGATTATTGCATTCAGTTCATTAATGTTCATGCACTAGGAAATGAAAACTAAAAATGCATCTGTAACCATCCCCCATCATGCTTCTATACCGATATTTTCTTACATTATTGCAGGATGACATTTTGTACTCCTGTAATGATGTAAAAATATAATATCATAAGGCAAACATGCAGGCTGTCATATTCCTGCTTTGTGAAGTTCAACTCAAGCTTTTAATTTGGTCTCCAAGTACCATGTCCATGGGGCGTGAGGGAGAGTTATAGGTACATGGCCTTCTGACTCCACTTCTGAGTGACTGACAATCGTATATGTAGCTGCAAGGCATCACTGAAGGAAGATCTGTAGGTGTAATGGAGATGTGAGCATGGAAAGTTCAGAACTAATAATTGTTGTCTGATTTTTGTGTGAGGATATGTATAAGCAATAGCAAACATTGCTCTTTCTGTCCAGGGGCCTTCCAGTTAAACTTCAAAAACAGGAACTTTTTTTTTTTTTTCTGTACGAAATATGTATTTTTTTAATTTCCTGAAAAGCAGAAACTATGCAAACCCTGTATCTGCTTAGTGAAACTGATACTCCTGCCATCTGCCCAGGAACCAGACTCTACCTGTAGAGTTCCTCACAGGTTTTGTTGCTTTGAGCTCCAGCTCTCCAGCAGGCAGCCTGAAACTTTTGGCTGGATTTGCAGGGCTTCCAGATTCCCCAGCCAGCGCTCAATGCTTCTTGGGTGCCAGCTCTATGGCAGGCTGCTGGAAATTCTCGTACAGCTCCTTGGCCCTGAGCTATGGCCATCTGGAAGCCCAGACTTGCTGGCACCACACCAGATTATCTGCACAGAAAATCTAATCAAAAACCAGGGGCTTTGGGTCCCACTGAGCAGACCTGCCCAGAACATACAGTGTAGGATTTCTTGAATCCTTTGTGCTGGGATCAGCATGCCAGAGGCTTGCTGATTTACATTGGCTTCTTATACACCAAAACCATATTTTGTTCACCTTTATTTTTCCAAGCAAGAATGCTGATGTGGCTTTGCACATCTACTCACCCAGTGTTCAGCAGATTCTAGTCTTCCACACTGGAGGTTTTGCCAAATGGAGACCACCAAAGATATTGTAGCTTTAAGGCAGAAACACAAAACCTCAAATTACCATTTTTCTTTTTCTCCTGTTCTAGATGGAAGATGACTTTGTTGTGGGCTATTTTAATGCAGTCTTGCTGTTTGGGCATATTCTGAAGAAATTTATCTTCTCCCAGAGCCCAGTGTCACCTCTCAGTTTCATCAATGAATTCCGAAATACCACTTTTGAAGGTAAAAAAATTACAGTCCTGTGCAGAGTTCACTGAATTGATGAGGGGAAAGAAATCTGGTTTTAAGCACTCTTAGGATAAGTCACTTCTACACTAAGCAAGTGCAAGCCCTTTGGAGTTTTATTCCCATTCTTTTTTCTTTTTCTAAATTTTTTTTCAGGGAAGTTATCTTCAGTATTAGCAGAAGCACTACACAGTAGTTGCGCTGAATCACCTCAGTGCATGCAACACAGAAGAGGTAGAAAGTAAAAATGACAATAATTTGAAGCATTGCAATTAGCAACAGACTGTTTGAAGACCAGACTCCTTTCTGGGCTGTTGGGTCCTTTCTGCTGCTTTGAAGTACAAAGCACATTTAAAGAATATTGCTGCCTAAGGAAGGGTGGAGGGGGAAAGGACAGACAGAGCTTCAGCAGAGATGGAGAACAGGGACGAGGACCCAAATATTGTGTCACTCTTTTGACAAAGAGCTGAATTCTATTTAGAGATACTATTTGGAGAATGAGGAAGGAGCTGGAAGAGTGAAGCATATAGATAGGTTTCAGAGTCCATGCTTCCTCCAGAGGCAAGTTGGCATTCAGGTTTTTAATTTGTGATGGTAGCATTTCTAAACTTTCCTCCAAAGGTCTAGTCTTGACTTGAGGTCAGTACATAAGAAATATGATTGATGTTCCAAATGATTCTGAAGGCCACTTAGCAAAGCTTTGATAAAGAACTTTCAACCGTTTTCCAGTTTACAAAGCCATCATAGTCCTAGGTGCCTGCACTGTGAGTGTAAGCCAGCTGGCAATGGGTTTGCTGTTCTTAATCAACTTTCTTGTTCCTCTCACATGTTGTCTAGCACCAGTGGGCTTTTGTAGGCCACAGGCTTAAAATCACAGAATTTGACTATTAGGAAAAGACAGAGACAAGACTTGCACAAAGAAGTGATATTATCTCTCTGGGACCAAAGTCCCATCTCTCACTTCACATCAGAGATCTGTACCAAAATGACAACTCAAAGCTTTGTGTTTATGTCCCACCTGCTTTCAGCAAACGTGTGTAGAAGTTTCCCAGATATTCCTAATATGACCTAACAGATTTTGGGTTTGTCTTTGCTTTAACCATGGTATCCCAAACCTAGCAAAAGATAGTTTACTAATTCCTCCTGGAGACAGCATTCTTTTTTTGAATATGAGTAAACTTGTTTCTTCAGTTTCACTCTACATTTGAAAGGTAAGTTTCACAAACTTTTTTACTTATCCAAAATAAATCTTGCACTGTAATGCTCCACATTAATTATACATTTATTTTTTAAAAAAAATCATAAAAGGTGTTGAACCACCTTAATTCTTTCTTGTGCTGGAGGCTAGTAGAATAGGGACTTCATACAATAATTATTTTGGTATTAAGAAGGTGGACCATGAGAAACTTAGCATCAGTTTTTGAGGTAAAAAGGGAAAAGGTAATTCCTGAACTAAAATAATGATGATGATGCTGATCTTTAAGAAAAATAAAATAAGTCATCAACAAGAGCAGCAAAAGAGCAATCTGAAGCTGATCAAGAAGACTACCCTGAAAAAAAGAAGGGAAAAATGAAGGTGAGACTTATAGGAGTGGTGCGTATTGGCTAAGCTTGTGCTCTTGTTGAAATTACTGACTTCATGAGAGCAAAGTCAAGCCATGCTGAGGCACTTGGGAAGTTCCACCTTAAAATCCTTGGCATGTGCTGCATAGGCAATTTCTCGATCTGTACATTTGCTGACATACAGAGGCAGGAGGTTAAAGGGAAAAAGAACCTGACTAAAATAATATTAGCAGGTAGCTCTCAAAAGTGTAAGGGGAATGAAAGTATCCCTATATTTCCTTTCTTACTGATAGATTCAAACAGCAGGTGTAAACAGGCAATTTCCCTTCTCACTTCTAAAATGGTCCCTTCAAGGGAGGTTACTCTGACAACACTCTTGGTATGCTGAAGAAACCTGAAAAATATATTTTTCTATAGCTAGAGGGAGACTTTACTCTTCAGTGCAGTCAGTTCCACACCTTTTATTGGATTTTGTAGAGAAAATGTAGCATGCTATTAAGGGAGAAGCAGCACCACATTAAACTGATTTGTATTCTAGCAAGTACATGAAGAAGAAAAAACATCACAAGCATCAGAAATCCTTTTATTTTTCCCATCCTCCCTGCTACATATTTGTGTTTCTGAGAATGCAAGCCCTCTGACTAATTCCTTATGTCTGCAGGTGTACTGGGTCCTGTGACTCTAGATGATTTTGGAGACATTGATAGCAATTTGACCCTGCTGTACACATCACAGACTTCAAATCATGTACGTATGTCCATGGATCAACTGTTTGACCTTACATATGAAAGGAGAAACAAAATGCCCTGTACTATCTCATAAGAATGACGAAAATAACTACCACAGAAGTGATGGCTTGCCAAGGCATGCTGTGCGTGCTGGGAGGGGGTCAGGAGAGGTGTGCTGGAGACTGACAGGATTTGATGTCATCTGGTGATTCTGTAAGTGAACTGCAGCTGGTATTTTGTGGGACTAACACATTTCTTTTCAGAGAGAGGGGAGAAATGAGGAAGGATATGGCAGCCAAACATATGGCTGAGCTGAGGAATGCAGCACTATAGCAGAAAGAGCAAGAATTACTTAGAGTCTGGGCAATACATTCATTAAGGGTAGTTTGAAGCAAGGATGAAAAGGGGAGAGCACAGCTGCTGACTGCATTTCTTCCCTCCTACACCCATAGTTCAGAACTCTTCTGTATTTCAACACTCAAAAGAACGAGACACGCATGATGACTACCAGTCCGGATTTTGTCTGGAAGAACCACAAGCTGCCCAGTGATATTCCAGGCACTGGTGAGACACCATTAAACCTACCTCTCTTTGAAGACAAGTCACACAGTCCTAAGATCCACCTGGTGTGCAATCCATCATGCTGCCTTCACACTTGCCCCGGCCAGTGAAGCAGTGGGGGCAGAACAGCATCTTTCTTTCCCCTACTCCAGCCCCGGTGTTCTCTGCATCCAGTCCAATTCTAAACCTGTTTAGGGACTACTAAGTCTTTCATAGACTCCATACTGCATCAGTGATTGTGGGGAATACCATGGCGTGCTTTAGCATGCTTTACCTTCACTAAAAGATGGTGGTGGTGTGAATTGCTTGAAAGACTGTTCAGGCAAGGCAGCAGAGTTAAGGTTATGATGAGTTATCTGGCTCTGTAATTCTGCATCACTAATGCAGCATCATGGCTTCTGCTTACCCCTTTATCCTTGTTGTAGGGATCTGGGGAGAGGACACAGCACTGTGCAGATTCAGGGTACTTCTCTGGAGGGGTTTAAGAAGAAGACCTGGCTCTTTGCAGAAAGACAATGGGAAACTCAGTTATTGCTCTGTCAACACCCAAACTTTAAATCCAAAATCCCAGAAATCACCAGCTCCTTTTCTTTTGAGTTTTTGGTGACTCCTGAATAGAATGGATGAACCCCCTTGATATTCAGCATAGCAGAATACAGCCTTGTCAAGCTGATCAGATTCGGATTGTTTCCCCATTTGGGCTGCTGTCACATGGGGATTGGCAATGGAAAAGCATATGCTTCAGGGTATTGATATGCAGGATAAAAATTATTGCAGTGGTTGCAAGGGTTAGTGTTCACCTGAGTCATTCCCATCAGTGAGTGTCCAAAGGTGCTGCTGAAGGCTAAAGGCTTCCATCAGTTGGCTGTACTGCTTACCTCCATTAGGGAACAGGCAAAGCACTAACTGGAGAAACAAACACCTTCTGCTAACTAAGAGTCCATTCACAGTAAGGTGGTACATGGTTTTGAACATTTTTATTCCTCAGTAAAGTAAATCAGATTACTTCAAAATAGAGTTTACCCCTCCAAAAAGAATCGCAGAATCACACAGAATCATAGGGGTTGGAAG
>NW_010335540.1:0-9956 GCF_000700745.2 Antrostomus carolinensis
TCCAACCCAAACCATTCAATGATTCTATAACACGGGGTGCTGGGGACAGTCACCTATATGCCACCTACATCTGTGCTTTAAACTGGTACCAAATTATCTCCTTGCTGGCATCCTTCTGTTGGTCTGTGCTATGTTATAATACCGGCTGGTTTTGACAAAAAGGAGTTGAACTGTAAGAGTCTAGTGCTGTGTGTCCCTATTTACACACTGAGCTGTGTGGGAGCACCTCCTCCCTCGTGCTCTCCAGGCATGGAGTTCCAGTACGTGGAAAACTAACGCCAGCTACCACTAGCAGTAGGATGAAAGGAAAGCTCAGGTGATCAGGACTGAGATTTGGGGCACGGACAGTTTGAAAAGCCTGTCAGGTATTAACGTTTCTGTTTTGTTTTATCACTGTTGTGAGTTTGGGTTGGTTTGGTTTTGTTCTGTTACTGGATTTACTTGTGATGATTGGGACAAGGCTGGTTGTGAGGAAGACAGGATAACTCGTACATTGATTCAGCTGAGCTCTGAGAACTTAGTGAGGTAATGAGGCTGGGATGTTTCCGATCTGCCTTGGGCTTTAATGCGGTATTTCTGTATGCCAGTCTCAAAGGTACTGTTTTTGACCACTGATTCTTTTCCTCTTGGCTTTCTTAATGCTTTGAGTCAGGAAATACAAAGTTTAGAAAGCAAATGTGCATAATCACACGTGAATTAATTTACATTTGCCTTTGACATAGACTTTTTTGAAGATGACACTTTTGTCTGGAGAAATACTGTCTACAAAAATAGCTAGTTATAAAAAGAAAACAATTTTCCCTAACATGTGGAAGTTGTGAAGGAGAGCTGGACTGAGGTGCCTTGTGGTACTACAGAGGCAGCGACAACTCTCTCTGGCAGACACTTTGCAATGAATCATGTTTTTCTGATCTCTTCAGGATCCTACTCCAGTCTGTACTCCAACAGTGCTCGAGCGCCGGAAGGTTTCCCAGGCGGATGATGACGCAGAGGACAATGAAATAACTCTCAAGCTGCCCCCCACCAGCGTTAAGAATGCTGTGCAGGGACCAAAGAAGCAGCCAAGAAAAAGACCAAACATGAAGAAACAGAAATAGACTTAAAATTGTGGTGGCTGTAGCCATGTTTTTCCTCAACTCAAAAACTGGCAAGGTGGAGCTTGTAGTTCTGCTGCCCTGGCTCTGTTTGTCTTGACTAGGCTGTTTTGGTCTTTCCTAGGCAAGGAATCTATTCACAAATCCTCCTCCTCCTGTTTAGCCATCAGGGGAGGACCTGTGGTCTTCTCTGCCTTGGAACATTTTCTTGACTTTGTGCTCACAAGTGCCCGTGCTGTGACACGCCCACAGTCGTGCCAGAACCTTCAGTTAATTCTCCAACTTGTCTCTAGTGTTCACTGTTTTGAAGGAGAATGTGAGGCTGTCCATGGAGAGCTCGCTGATGTGGGCTGTATCTTACATTTATAATTAATGATGGGTTATAAAAAATAGCAATTTTTGAACTGGTAGTGGTTCTTCTGTTTAACTGAATGTCTGTGCTTCATATGAATTCTCACATATTTACACAAATAGAGGGTGAAGTGTTTTTTCCCCAAGGAAGACATACCTTGAATCTCTCCTCCTGTTTGCGATCAGTCAAGATCAGCCGGTGCTGCCCAGGGCAGAGGCAGAACACGGCGCTGCCTCAGCAAGCCCCTGCCTTTCAGCCCTGCTTTCAGCTGTGCCGGGGAAACTCAGCTTTGCCAGGGTGGGGAGTGGTTGCAGAGGACTGGAAAGGACTGGGGTTAGGAAGGCAGTAAAGACAGATGAAGGCTGAAGTCACTCCCATTCAGGATTCCCATTTGTGTGGGTTTTGCTAGGATAGAGTTAATAGGGTGGAACCACCACACCATTCCTGTCCCCATGGAGACAAAAGATTTGTGTTTGAGAGTGTACCCTGCTGCTGGGGGCGGAGGGTGACCGTTCTGTTGCCTGGTGGCTTAGCCCGAGTCACAGCTACGCTTTCATTCCTCACACACTTGTGTAAAAGGCGTTTCACTGCAGAGGTCGCAGGCCTGCGTGTTCTGACGTTCTGCTTTACCCCTGGGCTGACCAGGTGAAGGTAACTTCCCAGTTCTCTGGGGCTTTGTGTGCCATAAACGTTCAAGAACCTGCAAAGCATGGCTGCCTTTCGAGGGGCTTCTTGATGGGCTGTGGGGAGGAGCAAATGGTGACAGCTCTGTTATGTACAGGTCTTCTCAGAGTCACAAGGCTCTTTGAGAAGATGCGTCAGTAACTGGAGCAGTCTGGGTTGTACTGCGAGTTCTGTTGTCCCTCAACACCTTGTCCCTGTACTTTGGTGTCCCTCTCTGCATAAAACAGGGGTATCTTCTGCTTCAGGGGGTCATAAGCATGTTGCGATATAGTGGAGTTCTGTTGTCCCTCAACACCTTTTCCCTGTACTTTGGTGTCCCTCTGCATAAAACAGGGGAATCTTCTGGTTCAGGGGGTCATAAGCATGTTGCGATATAGTGAGCTTCTGGGTGGATGTGCCAGGAATCCAGGGGAGGATTGGGGGAGGCAGGTTTTTGTCACCAGTAGTACCAGTTCAGAGAATTAAGTGTAGCTTTTTCTTGCACATCAAGATCTATTCGTGTTCCAGCGTAACCTGTCGTAGCTGACTGCAGATACCCAGTCCTGTTTGAAATGCAGTTAGACTGCTGTTAGGATTTGGATTTTATTGCAAATCTGAGACCTGCAGAAATCCCAGTTTGGGTTTTGTGGCACATCATTAGCCTTCATCTTTTATTGTCCGAGATGAAACACTCTGTACTGCTGCGCTGTTGGCTGTAGGTCAGGCTTGGCAGAAGATTTCAGAGGAAAGCCCAGGTGATAATAAGCAGCTGCTCAGGTAGGTGGCTGGCACTAATTCCCTGGCTATTTTGAGACTCAGACTCCTGGCAGAGGAGAAGAAACCTGAACCATTGGCCTGGCTAATTCTGTCCTATCTGGCCTGATCACTTCAGTAATCATGTGATCATAATGACACTCTCTTGGTGACTCAGATGAGATAGCTCTCCTTTGTCGCTCTGAGCTGTGGGGAAGCCGCTGGGATGAGTGTGTCTTTCTATCAAACACTTGTCATGGGTGTGCTGGGGAAATCTGCTGGCCAGCCTGATGGTCACCGACAGTCCTTGCCTTTAGTGGCGGTGTTGCTGCGTACGTCTGCAGGCTTTCTCTGCGCCTTGTGTGATGTGACACAGGCAGTGTTTATACCTCAGGCCTGTGGAAAATACACCCTTGGCTGAGATTTGAGATAAACGTGATCAGAGTGGTTGGCAGAAATTGCTTGTCTGTTTGTAAGTGACGTGCAGCTCTGAAAAAACTCTTCTCCCTTGGCTTCATACAGCTGAGAGCAGCAGAAGAGAAGGAAAATGCATCTGCCCAGAATGGCCAGTTTTATTTTAAAATCCATACTCCTAACTCTGTGTTGTGCAAATGAAGGTGGCTGTTGGGTGAAGATGAACCAGAAACGTGGCTGAGCTTTCTCCTGCCTGGAGCTGAACCTCTTGGGCGCAGTCTGACACCGGGGGGCAGCACACTTCGGTTGTGTGGACACAGGCTGCTGCCTTCCCACAAACTGGGCGGCAGGTTTCCTCGCCTTCTGGGCTGGTAAAGCAGCCCGCCTCGTCCGGGCAGTTCGGGGTGACCGGCTGCACTGGGGTGACTAACGCCTCTCCGACACGATTTAGGAATATGGGAGAAACCTGGGATGGATCTAAATCAAATATGTCCGTTTCTTTGGTGCTGCCACAAATACTCCTTCCAAGGCTGTTAAGTTAAAGCTGCTCTGAAGAAAACTTAGTTTATCTAGAATCACATATGCAGTGCAGTTCCATGTCCGTGGATGCTGGAGCAGCTCCCTTCCTGTGCTTCCCGTTCCAGCCCCTTGGCCTGCATTTTGAACTGCAGTTCCTTTCTTCCTGCTCTGCCTCTCTGTGCCCACTGTGCTGCCCCTGCCTGGAAGCCTGTGTCTGCTTGCTTCTGTGTTTGGCTTCTTTTCATGCTGCTGGCCATGCCTGGGCTATCCTGTCAAGCTGTGTGAGCTTCCAGGCACTTACGCTTCTCAGATCTGAAAAGGTTTGTGCCTTTAAGCTGGTTGCTGCTCTCTCCATATTCACATGGCAGTGCGAGCCTGGATGGGAAGACGTTCAAGAAAGCTGTGCTTACAATAAGGTTTGCTTCCTGCTGTAGTTTTCCTTTCCCTTCCTTTTGTTTATTGGCCTTCCTTCAATTGAGATCAGCTTGGAAGGCAAATCTGAAAAGCAAGGAAACAAAATTGCGTGCTTTTTGAGCAAAGCACAATACCCAGGCTGCAGCAAGGATCTCGGCAGAAGGGTGGCTTTTCTTGGTGATAGCTTCTGTTTTTAGGCTGCCTGTGTTATTAATACACTGCTGTCCTGGGAGATATACGTAAGCAGAAATGTGGACACCTGATACTTGCCAAACATAGTTCTGTAGCAGATGGACAGACGTGCCGTGTCATGAGTTATGCCTCAGTCCTCGCACCGATTTTTATTTCTCAGCTCTCCAGTCATTTGTTCATTCCTCTTGGACAAATACAAACCTGGGCACTGATTTTAGGGCAGGCTGTGAATTGTTTTTACTGGGATGCTAGGAGTGACGGGGCTTTGGTTTCAAGGCATAACTTGCAAGCTCTCTGCCTTTCTGCAATGAGTGACTTTGTGGAGCTGGTTTACTGAACACCTACCTATGCAGAACCATTTGCAAGCTTCGGAAACACTTGGGTGCTAGCAAAGTCTGCTAATTTACTCTCGTTTATTCTGGTTTCTGTTTTGCAGGAAGGGGAGCTGGTCTTGGGAGCACACAGCATTTCCCAGCACATGAAGCACTGGAAGTAAGAGAGGAATGGGGTGGGGGGAGGTGGGGAGAAGAAAGGCAGAATCAGCTGCAAAATAGAGGGGAGAAAAGAACGATGACGCCAAAGCCTGCCTCTAGAGGCAGTTGGTGTCGGTGATTGGGCAGCGTTACACTGCTCGAAATTGAAGATGCAGTTTGATGTTTTTCTTACTTGTTTTGCTGTTAGATGTGCTGTGGGATGCCCAGGCTGCACAGTGCGTTGGGAGCGGGCTACAAACCATGGCCCAACTGTCAGTGCTTGCTCGTGAGCCCTGAGTGGAGGAGGAGAGCAGGCTGGGCAAGTGACGCTCGCTCTTGCCAGTAACAAGCCTGTTTGCTTGCCTACCTGGCTTATAAAATGGCTGTAGCCCCGAGGAACGAGGCTAAAACCTGTCTGCAAATAGCTCGTGGTGCAAGGGAGGATTTGTGCACGGCTCTGAGGGGTGACAATTTCTCCTCTCCCAGTAAAGCGCCAGCGAGGCAGAGGGTGGCTCTAGCAAATTCTTCATCTTCCAGCTTTCCCTGCAGAGTGCTGAGGTGTTGGTTCTCGCTTTGCCGGTGCTACGCAGCTGACCAGGGCTGGGCTGTGCTGTGTGAGCTGCTGTGCACATCCCTTCCCTGGGCAGGGTGTTGCAGGTGAAAGCTGAGCAAGCAGGTTACAGAGGATGTGATCACTCTTAGGAGTTCTCCAGGAATACCCATGAGTCCTCCTCTTGGACCAGACTCCTTCATTGTCCAAGCTGCTGTTCAAACACATCCTGTTTTCCAGAGTTTACAGTCTAACCCACAAAGTCTTGAAATGTCCAACTCTGGGCAGCAATAATCCGCACCTTCTTGGCCAGGGACACACAGGAGATGGTGGGGAGGGCTGTCCTGTGTGTCAGGCTGCTGCCTGGCGGCGTTAATCCAGGCACATCCCTCCCTGCCTAAGGCCAGCAGCTGTCAGAGCAAGCTGAGGAAATGCTTAACTGCATGAGTGAGAACTGCTAGAGTGAAACGTTTTCTCCCATGCAGGGTGCAGCAAGGCCTCGCATCACTTCTCCCACTCAGCATTAATTAAGCATATGGCAGGGACAGAGATGCTTGGACTAGTTACACACCTGAGTGTCCGTGGCCAGCAACTGTGGATCTCCTGTGCTGGGAAAGTATAAGCTACAGAGAAGTTCCTACACAAGTCTTGGTTCTGACTGGGGAAGAAAATGTTGGTTTATAGTTTTCATCAAATGTGGTGCTGAAGAGAGCCAGCAGGATCGTGGGGATGAGTGCTGCAGGACTTGGAGACAGCAAGGTGGGTGTCTGCAGTGAGCCGCAGGCACTGGGGCCACCTCCTTTCTGTGGCTGCACATTCGCCCGGCACTTCACCCATCATATGGAGTCTAGGGCCTGACCTGGGCTTGAAACTTGTTGTTTTAAAGAACAAGGAGGAGAAAATCAAATAAAACTGTGTTTTAGGATAGTGATTCTGGAAATTCCTGTTTGTTTTCAGTGTATTTTTCCAGTGCTGACTGAGGAGGACTTGGTGGGCAGGTACAGATGGGGGAAGCAGAGTGCTTGCTCCCCAGTACAGCGTTGCTGCCGGTTTCCTGCAAGGGCTTGCACAAACCCCCAGCCTGCTTGTGTTTTGGTTTCAGGGAAGTAGTGTTACTTCTGTCAGGGTGGCTTCACAAGGCTGAACGTGTTGCACCATTTTGAGAGCAAAGCAGTGCCTTGCTCTCTGTCCTGCTGTTGCTGCTTCTGGCCAGCCTGCCCCGCAGAAGGCAGCGGTGTGGTGGGGAGCGAGCAGGGGTCTGTGCCAGACGTGCAGCAGCAGCACAGCTGCTTTGTTCCCTGCAGGATTCTTGTTTCTGTTGATGGGAGAGCTGGAGGGGCTGCAGTATGACTTTCAGGTGCTGGGCTGGGTTTGCAGTTCTGCCTGGTAGAAGGGCTGGTTCATCTGCCCAGAAGCGATGGGCAGAGGAATGGCAAGACAACTCTCTAAGTTTTTCCCTGAGCTATCCCACACAAAGATATGATGTTTGCAGTTTATAAGCTGGACAGTGCTTAACGTGCATTCTATTGAATTGTATCCTGAAAACCAAACCATCCAGGTTTGGAGCTGCTGGAGCTGCCAGAGCTCTGTGACTGGGCAAAGCGCTCATTTCAGAGGCAGTATGGATTCTCCGGAGGCAAACCTGTCCTTTGGTGTAACATCAATGCAGCCACATCAGATGAATCACAGACCAAATTTTTCTGCTGAGAACTACTAGCTCAGCTTTTTTTCCCCATCAGTTCCTAATTTTACAAGATCAAATCCTGCTGTGTTAATACATAGTATAGATTCAATCAGTTGGTTGTTAGGAACCATTTGGAATCGGTGATTTGGACAATCGGTTTTGAGTGGGCTGTCGGTACGTTCGCTGCATTGCTGTTCAATGTCAGCCCCCCCGCTGCATTTTGAAAGAGCTTCCATCAGTTTCAGTAGAAGTCTGCGTTTGGGGTGAAGGGTGACCTAATCTTTAAAAAGGATCTTAATCCACTTAGCCTGTCTTGCAAAGCTCAGCGTTTTTTCCTTGTCAGGAGCAGACTGCATTCCTAACCTTGATGTGTCATTTTCCAGTTGGCTTAATATTTGTGTGAGGATAAAAAGGAAATGTTTTTCAAAGATTAAAAGAATCCATGCTGCTAAGGTATGTGCATGTGTGATGTGTGAGTATAAAAAAAAAAAGAGAGAGAGATGTGAGCATAATTGTAAGTGTTTGGGTGGTGGAAAAAAGATAAAATAACACAGATAACTATAAAATAACAGCAGATGACTATAGAGAACAAGCACAGGAAGGGGTAAATCTATTTGAAAGGGTGTAAATGGGGAATTATGAGGGAAGAGGAAATGGGAGTGAAATGTTGTTTAATGCAAATTTAAGTGCAAGACAAAAATAGGACTCCTGTTAGTTTGACCTGTAATTGTCTCTTCCTCAAGGCCTGGGGGCAGCCAGGAAAAATATGGTCTCTGATGCAAATACAAGACCCAATGCCTGTGCCTTGTTTAGCCCAGAGATCTCTTCTAGGCTACTGCGTTAAACCTGGCTCAGGTCAGAGAGGCTGGAAAGCTGTTGCCAGTAGCCTGTGTTCAGTTTGGGGGGGATTCTGCTCAGACTCCACTCACAAAACAAAGAATTTCACAATTAACACTAATTGGTACCTTCCTTGATGTTTTGGCCAGGGAGAGTGAACTGTCCCCTGCCACCCTGGGGTCAGTCACTCCAGGTCAGAGCAAGAGGCCCGTGGGGATGTCGCACGGCCACAGGACTTTCATGCCAACAGGAAATCTGGAATCAAACCGGTATGAGGGCTACCTGCTTTGTGTGTGATGTTTCTCCCTGGGTGGCCAGATTCCTTCAAGGAGTGAACACGCATGCAGGCGTGCCCATGTGCACACCATGAGCCTTGAAGCCATTTGCTCACTTCCTTTTAATCAAAACCTTCTCCTCTGGCCTTTTCTTTTCTGTTTGGTGACTGAAGCGAAGCTTCATGTGCCTTCACGTGGGAGTTAAGTGGGTCAGCGAGCTGCTTTGTTTGTGGCAGCTCTCACGTGGAAAAAAAGCCCGATGCAAAATGCTGAGGCTTGGCAGGAAAATGCCAATTAAAGATAGAGCACAGGAGCGTATTGTCTGAGCTGAAAGTGCTCAGATCTGGGGCTGTGACAACTGTCATATGCAAAGGAAAGAATGAGGAATTATTAAATGTAATTTTGCCCTGAAGTAGCGCGTGCTTTCCCCGCTTCAAGTGTTTGAAAGCATGGACAAGGAGTTTGTTCCCTGTTTCACAGGTAAGTGAGGGGTAGGGGAGGTGAGTCACACACCGTGCCAGAGCGGGACCAGGAGCACTCAGAGCTGGGTGCTTGGGCTTCACCTCGTGTTGGCCCATGTTATTTATCTTTGTGCCAGCAGCGATCCAGCCTCCTCCTTAGGGCTGCACAAGTCTGTTGGGGTGATGTGTGCAGGAGGTGTAAGTGCCAGCAGACGGCAAAGGAAGAGATGCAGTGCTACATCAAGTGGAGTTCTTCTCCTCCTCAGCCATGCGAGTAGTCAAGTTGGGACAGCACATAGAGGAGATGTGGCTTTCTAATTCTGCATGGCAGTGTGCTCAACTCCAGGGAAGCACCAGGGACAGCCGGGCTTTGACTCCGCTGTCATGGGCACCTACATCATGATACTGCGATTCATAAATGAACTCGTTTCACCTTAGAGCACTTGGCCATCAGATTCCTGAGCAGACATTGTGCGAAAGGGCCCTGGAGGAAAGGGGAGAAAGGGGAAGAGCAGGTCACTCGGGTCTCAGCAGCGTTTCTACTGAAACAGAGCCTCTCTCCCTCCTGGTTCATCCCTCTTGCTTCCCACTAGTTCTCTTTTATTGATGTGTTTTTGTTTGACAGAGCAGTGTTGGTAAGTGAAAGCTAGAATATCCATACATTCCTTTATTTTATAAAAGCTTTCTGGCTTTACCTTGCCCTTCCTCACAGCTTTCCGTGCCCTCGCTGCAGATGACCATAAGCTGATCTCCTGTTTCCTCTTGCAGATGGACTGTGCTGTATTTTGCACGTGTATAGGCACACAGCTCCTGCTCGTGATGAACCAGACCTTTCTCAAGCAGCAGGGAACAGCGTACTTTGCAGGTGGACTCATGAGAGAGATACGTGCTGCCTCACAGGGAGCAGTATCCCCTCAGGAAACAGATGTTCCCACCTTTCTGCTGCGCTTGTCCTGCCTGTGCTGGGGACCCACGTGTGAGATGGGGAAGTCAAGGCAGATCCTTCAGAAATGAGAGCACGGGAAGAAGTACCTTGATTTAGGTACAACATTGCGGCGAATGAAGATGGGAAGGAAAAAGGACTCCGAGCCTTTTTCTGAGGAAAGCAAGCTGCTGCTTTATTGTTAGTGAGAATCCACCATTCCCTTGTCATAGAATCATAGAATGGTTTGGGTTGGAAGGGACCTTAAAGCTCATCCAGTTCGAACCCCCCCTGCCATCAGCAGGGACACCTTCCACTAGAGCAGGTTGCTCAAAGCATCATCCAACCTGGCA
>NW_010335540.1:10389-12555 GCF_000700745.2 Antrostomus carolinensis
TGTTAAACCCCTGGTAGTGAAGTTCTTGTGAAGTACTCGTGTCTGATGGTAGCAGCTCCTCCAGTTTCCTTCATTCAGAGAGTCCTTCCTGCACCCCAGGATGAATCCCCAGGGACTGGTTAGAAATAGCACAGTTGTTACTTCAGCTTCTCCAAAGTTATTGTTTGGTATCTGTGCAGATTGGATTCCATCCAGAAACTTATATCTCGTTGCCCTCGGAGTGTCCCGACGTGCCTTCATGATGGGTTTCCACTGTGAACTGTCACAGGTAATGGGTGCACAGCTCTGTCATGGGTGGTGTTAGAGCTAATGCAGATTGATGTCCCTGTGAAAGCTGGTGGACTGCACAGCATGATCAAGAGGAGCCTCCTCTGAGCAGAATTAAATAATACTGAGATGCTGTGAGACTCTAAAAGAAATATATATATTATCCATGAAAGGACAGTGTTCTGTCAGAGAAAGGGTGAAGTGTGCAATACAGTGTGTGGTACAGCACAAGACTACGTGCAGTAGTGATTAAGAAACCTAAAGGGCAAGAATCAGAACAGTGTCTTCACTGCCTACTTTTAAAAAGTTTGAAGAAAACCTGTAAGTTACAATCTACTTCAGAGTTCTTCTCCTAATGAAAATGAGTCTGACACGATCAGTCTGTCTGTCTGCGTCTAGTCAGCTGTCAGGCTAGCCCCCTCCTTTTTCCTTCTCAGCATTTAGGGAGAGGGAAAGAATCTCAAGTTTCATGAGAAGTGGAGGAGAGAAATAATCATTGCCAGCCCCAGGGAAAGGCAGGAGGTAGCTCGGGCATGGTGTGGTACCTTTGGCAGCAGCCTGCCAGCCGGTCTGCAGGGGTGTACAGCCCTGGACTAACCCCTCCTCGTGCTGCGAGTGTCCCCTTGGAGAGGAGTGTCACGGGACGCAGAAAGGAGGTAGCAGGGGTGGATTAGAGGGACAAAGAACACAGATCTGAAGGAAACCAGGCACTGTTAGCGCTGCTGCTCATGGAACAATGTGGTTATCTTAAAAATATTGGCATAAACTGTTCTAAAAATCTCTGCAGGGAGCCAAGGAAATGGTCATGTAGTAACAAGAAGTTAAAATATCAGGGCTCATTAAATGACAGAGAAATTTATTTCCGTGCAGTGACTCTATCTGTTTTATAATAAAAATTTGAGGGAAACACATAGAGGACTGTGTCTGCAGTCTGTCTGTTAATTTCACAGTGAGGAAGCCTCTTAGTTTTGTGCAGTTATTGACACGCGGAATCAGACTCTACAACTCGCAGAGAGTTACAAAGCAGGTATGTTTGTTGCAGTGCTGGGTGCAAGGGGGATCTCTCCTCCAAACTTGCACACACAAAGCAAGCGTCTATTTATTACACAAAATATACATATTCACTGATCTGGGCTGGGTTATTACAATTAATTCTGGGGATAGGTGTGACTATGGTGATTATTTCCAGGAACCCATTATCATAAGTCTCCTCCTCCAGTGCTTGCACACTGCTATCTGGTTGTCTATCATCAAACAATCCTGCCCTCTCATCAGCTGCTGCTGGGGAGGCTGCAAAAGGAGAGGAAGGAGTCCTGGCTGCAGAGCTGCCCAACGAGGGAGGGAGAGTGCTCGGCACAGGGACTGTCCCTCCTCTGAGAGCACATGGATAGTAATGTGGGGACTGGAAAGGCAGGGCAGGTACAGCAGAGCTGCTGTGTTTCTAGTGGGTAGTACTTATCCAGATTAGCTACTGCCTGGGGGGTGATGACCAAGGTGATTTCTAAAGCTGGTTTGTAATCACCTGCCTTCAGTTTACACAGAGATGGCATCGTTTTAAGCACTAATATCCCCAGCTTTCTCCTGACATCTGTGCAGCCTCTTCCACTTTTTATGTTCGACCTGTGCTGACTCCTTCACGCAAAGCAGCAGCTACATACTGCTCTGGAACCTGATGCTGGAAATAAATTAGTAAATTTGGTATTATCTGGAGGGTGCTGTGCCAAAACTGTGAGCCATGAAGAAGAGCATTATTATTTAAAGAAACTGTGACTGAAAATTTACCATTTCTTCCACATAGAGTTCAAAGAATCATAGAACGGTTTGGGTTGGAAGGGACCTTAAAGATCATCCAGTTCCAACCCCCCTGCCATCAGCAGGGACACCTTCCACTACACCAGC
>NW_010335540.1:12783-13147 GCF_000700745.2 Antrostomus carolinensis
GGGAAGGCCTCTGTAAGATTTCCCCAGACCCTTCTCTTCTCCAGGCTGACCAGCCCCAACTCTCTCAGCCTGTCCTCACAGCAGAGCTGCTGCAGCCCTTGATCATTGTTCTTCCCCATGACCTGTTTTGATGGCTCAGACTACAGACTCGTTGGAAGCTGCAATGTTGCACCTCCTTATGGAGGTGAACCGCTTTCTGCAGCGCACAGGACAAGGACAGATGGAGCTGGTTGGGGAGAAATCAAGGTTCCCTACAACCAACACGAGAGAAGCAGACTTGAGCCTGGGGAAGAGGATGGACAAACCTGTCCCGGTAACGGGCCTCTGCACAGGGAGTTTGTGCCCTGTTTTCACCTCCGTTAGC
>NW_010335540.1:13168-13393 GCF_000700745.2 Antrostomus carolinensis
GGGAGTTTGTGCCCTGTTTTCGCCTCCGTTAGCTGTATCTGCAGCTCATCCCATTCGGGAGAGAGAACTGCTCTAAAAGCAGCTTTTAGCTGAGGCAGCGCGAAGCCCAGTGTCCCTCACAGGGACTCGTTAGGAGGGCGGGGCCGCGCACTGACACGGCACCGCTCGGCCCGGCCTCTCCCTGCCCCGTATCAGGGACTGCTCCCAGCACGTTTGAGCTCCCCG
>NW_010335541.1:0-340 GCF_000700745.2 Antrostomus carolinensis
AAGCTTCTTTGATACCTAGACTGGGCCATTTTCAAGACAAAATGGCTGCATTAAGTGGCTTTCCAGGCCAGATGCTGGCCAGAAAGCTTTGAAAGCCCATGGCAGTTTAGCCTCCACGAGCAAGGCAGCATCAGTTGGTGTGCCAGGTGAAACATAGCATTCAAAAGCTCAAGCTGTGTTTAGAGAAGCCAGCAGGCTCATGTTAGCAAGGCCAGAAAGCTTCTCCAGTCCTGCTGAGCGCGTGTGGCAGAGCTGCTGTGTTTTACAGCAGCTCCGTGGCAGCGCAGCAGCTGCAGGAGAGGGCTCAGGAAAGGCTTTGGGGGGGGCGGGGGGGCCGGGA
>NW_010335542.1:0-10256 GCF_000700745.2 Antrostomus carolinensis
CCATCCCATCCCATCCCATCCCATCCCACCCTGTCCCACAGCAGCAGAGTGAAGCTGGGGGCTGGGATTTTACAGACTTTGAAGACGTTTTGGGGACACCAGCCCCAGGCAAAGCCGCTGATGTCCCTCGCAGGGGACATCCACCAGACAAGAGCTCCAGGACCCGCTGGGACAGGAGCTGGGCAGGCCCATGGCCCCCAGTGCCGCCTCCAAAAGCCTTTTGCTTTCTTCAGTCTTGGAATTCTTCTGCTCAGTCATTAAGCCATCTCTCCCCGTGCTCACCTGGCGAAGGAGCTCACAGCCGGGAGAATCATCTCCCTCTTGGTGGCACAAGTTGTCCCTGTCACCTCTCAGGGTAACACTGTGGGAGGAGGCACCTCTGTATGACCCCGCTGCTCTCCTCTCCTTCACAATATCAGATGATTCACCCCAAAAATAGTCTCAGGCAACAGGCAGATGAGTTTGTGTGGTTTGGGGGGGACAATCAGTTCTTCAGCCACCAGCATCGTCCCACTGCCCCGTTTCCAGCTGCGTGAATTGATTCTCTCCCAGTTCCAGGGAAACACTCTCCCCTCAGCATCTCCCCCAAGTGCTTTTCCCCCCGTAGGTGTTTGCTTCTAAAGGAAACACTGGGATTTTAGAGAATTGGCAAAATAAATTGAGCTCCTCTGCACATAAAGGCCGGATTTTGCCATCCCATCCCTGTCTGTGACACAGAGCTCCTGCCCCTGGCTCGGGAGGGCGGCGAGGGGCCGTGACCTGCGTCCCACTGATGGAGAGGATAAAATTGTCCCCAAAGTACCCAAAGGCAGAGCCATCCTCCCCTTTGGCACCATCCCCCCGCCCCGTGCCACAGAAAGAGGCAGTTTCAGGCACTTTGAGAACACACACAAGCCGTTCAGACATTTGGCTGAAGAATTCAACCCTCTGGAGTGGGAGGAAGGGAAAGGAAATGGTTGTGATTTTATTTCAAGGCAAATCTCCAGCAGCGAAGATGTGGGGTCTGCAGAGACCGGATCAGCTCATGCCATGGAACCAGCTCAGCAGCAGCGAGTTAGTGAGAAAAAACAGGGAATTTCTGTTGGGAAAACATCCAGGTCAGAACCCAGCCTCCCCCGGGGCACGAGGTGAGCGGGGTAACACACACGGGACGACACAAACCGATGCACAGTCACACACGGGGGAATGAGCTGCTCGGGGATGGGCAGATGAGACCTTCCTGCCATGGAACATTCGTGTTCAGGGCCTGGGAAACTAAAGAGGGACAGAAACACATCAAGAAAAGGGAAAAAAAGGAAGAGGGGAAAAAAGAGAGAAAAAGAGAGAGAGAAAAAGAGAAGTGAAAAAAGAGAGGAGAAAAAAGAAAGAGAAAAAAGAAGAAAGATAAAAAAGAAAGAAAAAAGATAAAAAAGAAAAAACAGAAAAAAGAAAAGAAAAAAGATTAAAAAAGAGAAAAAAGGAAAAGAGAAAAAAGAAAAAGAAAGAAAAAGAAAGAAAAAGAAAGAAAAAGAAAGAAAAAGAAAAAAGAAAAAGAAAGAAAAAGAAAAAGAAAAAGAAAAAGAAAAAGAAAGAAAAAGAAAGAAACAGAAAGAAAAAGAAAGAAAAAGAAAGAAAAAGAAAGAAAAAGAAAGAAAAAGGGAAAAAAGAAAAAAAAGAGGAAAGAGAGAGAAAAAGAAAAGAGAGAGGAAAAGAAAAAACCAGGCCTGTCTGGTGCACCCAGAGGGGTGAAGAGCCCCCACCCCAGTGCTGGGGAGCTTGAGGCTTTTGGGGAGCTCCTGGGGCGAGGGGCTGAGCTCAGCTGTACAACACCCACTGGGGAGCAGCCGGGGCAGCAGCTTCAAGCTCTGCCTCGTGCTCAGACTCTGAGCGCCTGGAGCAAGAAATTGAGCAAAAGGTGATGAATTTCATCCTCGTGCTCAGCACATCAGCGGCACCGCAGCGAGGAGCTGGGGGGAACCACTGCTGGGTCAAGGCGAGATGCTGGTGGCTGGGCAGGGGGCACCTGGCACCGGGCTTTGGAGATAAGGAGGACACAGAGATGAGCAGATGTTGTTCTCGAGCAGCTGTGATGAAAACGGCTCTTTTAGGATTAAATATCTGCTACAGAGCAGAACTGGGGTGTGAAGCCACAATATTCAGGGCAATAAATTCAGCTACGTGCTAAATGGAGCGATACAGCTCACCTTGACTGTCACACAGGCTGGTGACTCCAGGGATAACCATCTCCTGGGCAAGAAACTGGAGAAGGCAGAAGCCAGCGCTGCACTGGGCCAGTCCAAGTCTCTGCACTGGTGAGGAGAGGCCGGGAGAACGAGCTCGACCCAGCGCTGGGGAGATGCGACCTTCTCAGCACCACGCACACCTCTGCTCTCCGTTCCCTTCGTTAGGAGATGAGAACAACGGCAGCACCTTTGGCAAAAGCTCATAGAATGAATCACAGAATCCCAGACTGGTTTGGGTTGGAAGGGACCTTAAAGCTCATCCAGTCCCAACCCCCCTGCCAGCAGCAGGGACACCTTCCACTAGACCAGGTTGCTCAAAGCCTCATCCAGCCTGGCCTTCAACACCTCCAGGGAGGGGGCATCCATAACTTCCCTGGGCAACCACGCTCACGCCTGACCGTGTTCCCCATCTTGGTACCAATTTCTGGTGGCACCAGGTAAGTCACACAACCCCAGTGGGCTCAACGCCTCCATAAGCCACTGACCTGCACCCCACACCAGCTCCAGTCTGCTGAGGAGTGAAGATTCGCTCCCGGCTTGTGCCGTGAAGGCTGGAGTGAGTGCGGTGACCCCGCCGCACAGGGAAGGGGGTTGAAGGAGGGGGCTTACTCACTACTCAGCTCCAAAGACAGAAGCCAGCACTTCAGGCACCTGTAAGAGTAGGAAGCACAGTGTGCCACTCTCACACTGGGCCCCAGTGCAGAGGATGAGCTTCAGCCATCAACTTTTAAGGAAAAACCAACGTGTGGTGGGAGATTTTGGAGGAAAAATCAAGATTTCAGCATTTCCCTCTGCCAGAGAGAACTCTGGTTACCTAGGAACAGACACACTTCTCTGATGAGACCAGTTCTTCTCATCAAGCACAGGATGAGCGTTTATTGTCTTGTGATCAGGAGAAAAAACACAAAACCAAAAAGCAGAGCTCCACAAGCGACGTGAAACACCGCGCACGTACAGGCCACAGGACGCCCAACAACAGCGGGAACCAGGTCCGGGTTCAGGGTGTTCAGAAATCTTAGAAATCTCATGTAAACATTTAAAAAACATACAGAGGAGTTAAAAAAAATATATAAGCCAGGGTAGTTCAGGCAGCACGTTGAGTCAACTTTCTGGAATTACGGTTTCTGGCGTGGCAGAGGATGGAGTGAGGGGTGAGATGGGGGATCCCAGCCCCACAGCGTCGTTTAAGCTCTGTAGAGATCTTGGGCAGCGACTGGGGTGTGATTTTGGTGTCAGGCTCTAACCATTTAGGTGAGCAGGCCAGTACCCCCTGTCCTCACATCAAGCATTTCCCATGTGACTGAATGGGGGTGCTTCAAAAACAGCCCCCCCAGATTATCTGAGAGAGGGGAAAAAAAGGAAAATAAAAAGAAAAGAGAGAAGCGGGGCATGGAGAGCCCAGCGATGCTGCTCCTCGTGGTTCCTCCGAGATCCCCAACCTGACACACTCAACAAAAGACAAACCCCAATCGCTTTTGGAAAATTGGCAAGAAGCTGAGGATGGTGAGGGGCAGGGCTGGAGGGAGCGCGGGCCACGGGGGCACCAAACCTCACGTCCAGCCCCGGTAACCTCCCCCTAGTGCAATCGTATTTCCAGGGAGTTCATCGACAGGAGGTTCTTTTATCACTCTCTGATGGCAAGCGACAAAGAACACTTAAAATTACACTTGACACAAGACAAAGGCACCTAAAAGCTCACTCTGTAAGAAGGCTTCAAGCAATCCTACTGACAAGCACATTGCACGCTCACGAGAAAAAAACCCCTCGTGTTGGGAGGACGTGAAATACCCCAGAGCCAGCAGGGGCTGGGGGGCTGCGGGGCGTCGGTGTTGCTTGTAAACAGCACTTCAGGGAGGCTCTGCCCTCTGATCCACGTTTGCTTTCGCTTTGGCCCTGGTAACAAAGGTGTGGGGCAGACTCCAGGCTGTACTTCACTTCGTATTTACAGGATGATGCAGAAGTTAATCGAGCAAATGGGCAGCTCTGCAGGGGCGATGGGGAAGGAAGAGTTCTCCTTCATCAACTATTATTTAGTAGATAAGGCACATGTAGAGACAGTTTTCAGAAGATCACTTGCAAATCAATTCCACCTAGCTAGGACAACCTCCCTGTCCCTTTCCAGGAGCCAATTTTGTTTTCCAGTTACTCAGTGTGAATTTGGAGTGACTCCACTTACACTGTGACACCTCTGGCACCCCACCCACCAGGTGTCTGACCCACAGGGTGCCCAACACCTCCCAAGTCTCCACACTGGAGCACTCCATCCTTCACAGGATCGTTGTCTAAAAATTTCAGAGCTGAAGACTTTGAATACTCACTCCTTAGAAAAATATTTGGAACTGACCTCCCAGTTTTGACAGGTTTGAAAAAAAAATTCACAGCGGGCTGTTGAGGGAGAAGAAAAACCTGCAGCCTTTGCTGCTCGTATCGCTGTAGGACACGGGGGAATGGGATGGCTCAGGCTACAGGAGCCCTGATGTGCACACACAGAACAGGAGATGAACGACGAGACGGATGGCAGCTCTCAGGCAAAACAATCCCTCCCAACAGCTTTATCCTCCCTTTAGCCAATTCTTGGAGAAAGGCAAAAATCTCTCTCTCTCTGCTTGTACACAGGAGGAAAGTGCTGCTGGCTCCACAGACACAGAGCTGACATCACTCACGACTGACAAGCTTCCCTTGGTCTACCAGACCCCACTGCGTAACGTTTGGACTTCAACTGCATCAGAAGAAGGTAGAATTAAAACGATTCCTTGTAACAGAATTACTCCCAAACCACGCTGGGGCCCCAGCACTCAGATCAATAGTTATCTTGCATCCGGCTACTGGCTGGGAGCCCAGAAAAAAGGGTGTCCCCAAGAGGGCAAGCTGCGTCCCATAGGGCACGTCTGGGATCAGCACAAAACCTGGATGCTGTGTAAGTGGAAGTTAAATGGTGTAAAGATCTGGTGCTGCCTCCCTGGAACGGGGTGAACATCCCCCAGGTAGCCAGGTCCAAAGCCCAATGTCAGCAAGCTGAAAATAATTTCCAGTGGGCTTTGAATCAGGCTTTTAGCAAGCAATTGTTATCTAAATGAGATGAATCTGCAACCTCTGAAGCACACAGATCCAGCAAAAAACTTCTGGCAGCAGGGAAAGCAAGACTTGTAGCACAACTATAGTCCTAGCCAAAAAATGAGGAGTCTTGTGGACTTCACAGCTAAACAACACTCACCCACAGCAAGCACCGGTCTCTAAAGGATTCTTCACCAGAGAGCGCAAGCAAATGAGGTTGTAGATTTTACAAATCCCTTCGATATCACTAGTACCAAATAATTTAGGTGTTGCATTTCCCTTAAGAGTGAAAAATTCCAGATTATTCATCCGGGAAAGTAAACATCAGTTGCTGCTGACGCTCCGACTGCGTTCCTTACAGTGACGGACGACTTGGCAGCGTGCTGTGCAGCTGATGGAAACGAAGCAGGGAGGCAGGAGAAGGAGGAATCTTGGTTAGTGTTTGTGGTGGGGAAATCAGCTTTTTTCACACATGGTCATGAGAGGATTCCCTCGAGCAAGGGCAGTGAATGGGTTTGGTTCCTCAATCTGCAACGAGGCAAATACTGGTAACTCAAGGCAAACAAAAAAATAACCCACGTTCTGATAAGGCCGTGCAGAGCTCCGGAGGTGGCGAGGGCTGACAGCACGTATCTTCTGCAGTGATGAGGAGACAAAAACCAAAACAAAAAGTCCCCAAGGTGACCAGGGTGCTTGGGGTGAGGGGAGGGGGGGGGAATGCAAATGATCTTTTCAAATAACAATAATAAAAAGATCAAAAAGAAGAGAATCCAGGCAGTTTGCAGCTGGGGCTGCTTAAGGCCATTGGTTTCCCGGGGGATAGTTGGGAACTGTGGGATACTCTGGCAGGCTGTTCCCAGAAAAATTGCTGTACTGGGCCTCCCTGCTGGGGGGGTTCCTCCACGCGCCGCTGTGCCACTCGTCCTGGGCTTTCTGAAAGCTTCCACCAGCCCCTCGGTAGATTTTATGTACCTAGTGGAGGAACAAGAGAGAACAACAGTCGCTGTGGTACCGCATCGTGTGTTTGTTTCTCTCTCTTTGTATTTCCAAGGAACAAAAGTACTAAAAATGTAATAATAGAGCGAGCAGAGGGGCAAATAGATAACACCAACCCAAGACCTGAACCTGTTTCAGGTTGGGGATCCCCACAGCAAGGCAGCCAACCCAGGCCAGCGGGCTGAAACCCCTGTAAAACTGACACTGCTGCTTCAGCAGGGCTCCTGTCTTCTCTCCTCCTCTGCCATCAGCCTACCAAAGCTTTCCAGACACTCCTACCTCCAAATCCTTCTTTCTGCAGAGAACCAAGGACCACTCCCCACCCTGCCACCCAGTCCCCACTGCAGGCCACCTTGAGATCCTTCACCTTTACCATCAATAACCATCCCAGTGAGCAAGGAAGCTTGCTTCGAGTGACGTAAAGGAACATTGCTCCATGAAACGGTGACAACATCCAGCCCCAGCTGTCTTGTGTTATCTGGATTTGTCCTCTAGATACTCTGAGAGACACCAACTGACTGCAGTATGAAACCTCTAAAAGCAGGGATGGCTCACAGTGGCTGTTAAACTGCCTGTTCACATTATTGTGATACAAAATGTGGATACTCCAAGTCAGAGAGACATCCGAGGCACCTACCCTTAAAATGCAGATGAGCATTGCGACCGCTGACATTGTAAACATAATGGCAGGGAACAGCATGAACACAGCAGCTGCCACGTTGGTGCTGAAGAAAGTAATGGCTGCCAACCACCCGCTGGAAGAAACAGAGAAACAAGATCATTATAGCTCTCTTTTTAAAGTGTACTTATTATCAGAAAAAACCCTGTTTACTCATACCCAGAAATTACAAGGCAGCTTTAAAGCTCTTGGAAATTAAAAAGAACAATGGAGAAAATGGACAGAATTAAATGCAGGTCAGGGAGGTATTTCCTCAAGATCTCAAATCTTGCTTGCCAGCATCCCTTGCTAATCCAGTCTCAGACATTGAGGGGACAGCCAGCTGTACAGACTTTGGGAAGAGAAGATTTATTCCCAAGGTGCTTCTAGTTGTGCAGAGGTCGTATGTCTACAAACCAGATCTGGGAACAGGGAACACAAGGGTTTTATGATTCACACCGCAACTCTATTCCCTTGGTGGCAATAACCAGGTAGGGCAACTGGAGAGCATCAGCAGTTACGAAAACAAAATGCTCTATGGAGTGCTAAGACTTTCCATTATTTGTCATTTCAGCAGAAGTTGCTCTCAAGTCTCTAGAGACAGAAAGTTAAAATGCCAAACAATTATAACCCAACCAGGGACAGACACTAAAACGCTCCCATTTATTTTAGGACGACTCTCACAATGCTTGCTCTATAGGCCAACAGTGAGTCATCGTGCCCTGCTCACCATGTGCTGCAAATAATTTGAGAGCAACGCTAAGACAGGATCAGATGAAATCTTGAAACTGGCTGGTTAAAGTGGAAGAAGAAATAGATATTGTAGGAAGGTGTTAAAAAGAACAAGCAGGTGAAAATACCCGACTTCTGCCAACAGAGCAATGAAAACAGAACTGTGTACTCCGGGAGCAGATATAATTATGCCACAGAGGAAAAGACAAAGCTTCTTCTTCCACTCCACCCTGCACAGACTCCCACCAGCTTCTCAAAAGTCCATGGAAACTGCCCATAGCCCGTAACTCAGGCACAGGAGCTGAGTGTTCAGCTGGTAAGGTTGTAGGAACATCCTTCTTACCACGCTCCCCATCCGGAGAAACCAATCGCCTGCAGGATCGTGAGAATAAACTGGGCGCCGAAGATGAAGAAAAAGGCCATGAAATTAAACGAGCTGTCTGACCTGTGAAGGAAGAGAGGGAGTCAGAGGGAGACCAGCACCTCACGCTGCTTCACACTCATGTTTGACCCCATCACGTGGAAACCCTCAAATGTGGTATCTCAGCAGAGATCCCTCCACAGCTACGGACTTTGAAGGCTACTCATCTTTCCCTGGTAGTGAAATCACACAGATCCATGAATCATCAGCACCTAATCTCTTCCAATAAGCTTGGCTCCTGCAATTGCTCTACCAAAGTAATTGCATATATGATGACACATGAGGAGAGGCAGCTTCCTGCAGAACAGAGAGTGCCCCAGTCATTTCTCTGACCAAACAACTGCAGACAGCACAGCCTGACACCTGGGCAGCTCAGCCACGGGCAAGGAGGCACAAGGGGACCTGAAGACTGGCAGGCAGAGTTTGCCTGTACACTAAAAGTGAATGCAGAGCATGAGAATTCCAGCTGGGAATGTCTCAGAGGCTGCTCAGCATCACGCTTACAGCCCATGGTTAATAATCCAGCACTGGGACATAACAGGAGGAAAAACAGCCACAAGAGAAGCGGGTGGGAACCCATCCAGGGAAACGCAGAAACAGGCTTCTCATCTTCAGGATGTACAGATGGGAGGGTCCTGAGGATGTGAGGTCCTTTCATTTATGCAGGTATAGCAGACAGCATGAATATTGATCCCAAAGCTGACCAGGTATGTTCATGGTCTCTCTGTCATGGGTGCACTGGGGCACAGCGCTGTCCTGCCCACAGAACTGCAGCAGAACCTCTTCATCCCATTAAACCAGCTGCGTCGATGAGCCAGCCTTCCATTGTGAGCCCAGGCACATCTAGAACTCCCCAAACTCTCATTTTTCATGACACAAATCATTCCCATTCTCTCAGGAACTCAAAGGGCCCAGGATTTACAGAGCAGATTTACAAAAACCACTTCAGTTGCTTAGGAGGCAGCTTAGTGGAAGGGGGAGTTTACAAAAGCATCCCTCATTCCCAGCTCCTGCTCAAAGCCTGAAAGTATTTAAATGTTTGTTATTTGAATTATGAATATTTTAATGTTTATTAGTATTACAATTCCAGCCTCTGATGCCTAAAGAGGAGATGAGAGAGGCAGGACCCTGGCTAGTCTGAGACAAGTAGAAAAGCCTCCAGCCAAACCCCCGCCGCTCTGAGCTGCGGGTGTTGGTACCGTTATCTTCCATCTTTCAAAAGGTGGCCACAGAGATGCTGTGAAAGAAATTTGCCATCCCTGAGTATCCTCATGATCCCACCCTTCAAACATCACCTCAGAGTACAGCAATGTGAAAGAAATACTTTAAACACGGGCTGTTCTCATAATCCAGTTAACAAGGATTAGGCTCGAGGCTGAGCCTTCAAACAGACTCTTGCAGCTACAAGCTGAAAGGGCTGGAGGAGTCTTCATTTGAAAGGATCTTTGGGAATTAATGAGGATACACAGAAAAGGTGATTTCTGATCCAGCTTTCTTCTGCAGATTTGCAACAGCTCTGCCCTAGTGCCAGAGCTCTGCAGCTCATTTCACTTTGGATGCCCAAGTATGACGAGGGTTTGACGAAAGCCCCTCGCGGTACGTGACGCCAATATTGAAGAGTTGCCTTTTCCCAGAACAAGCACAGCCAGTGGGTCTGACCTGGTTTCCTTAAATCACGACTAGCTGCCATCCCCCATGAAACAGCCCTGCCCCACTGCAATGTTTTTCAAGCCTCTTCTACAACTGATGTCAAAGTCAAAGATCTCTGGGCTTCCCACTCTGTCCCTCGGGCTTATTCTCTTTTTAACTGCACAAGTCTTTACACAGAGTAACCTCGGGGACCTTTCAGTATTCAGTTGCATAAACACATACAAACAACATGAAAGAAATAATTAGAAACGGTCCCTTGTGAAGCCCAGAGGAGGTCAAGGGGGAGGAGTTATTCTTCCCAGACTTCAGAATGGAAACTGCTCTTTGAACAGAGCTCCAGCCGCCACTTGGAGACCTCTGAGCTTCTGAACCAGGGCTGGGGACAGAACCCCACACCTAGAGAGCAAGAGTTCACAGCTGGTATTTTCATGTCTTTTCAAACTTTCAGATTAATCCAACTCAGTGGCCTTCCCCTTCCCTTTCAGAGCTTCTTTCAGCTCTGAGGAGAAGGACTTGGGAGTGG
>NW_010335543.1:0-46127 GCF_000700745.2 Antrostomus carolinensis
GTCTTTTGGGCCCCCTCCTCTTACCTGGAGGTATTATACATTTTCATTTCAAATATTCTTTGTCTAGTCTTCCTTTTCAGCTTGACTCACTAACTTCAGCTCTGACATCCTCACCTTTCAGTGAAAGAGCCTCCATCTTATTTTATCCTACTGTATGTCAAGGCTGGCAGTAAAGCAGGACTCTCTCTCTTATCACCAAAGTCCTGAATGAAGTAATCTTTTCCCTTTGGAAATGCTGGAAAGCTTTTCCCTTTCACTCACCCTGCAGTGGAGGATGGAGGAGAAGAGGGTAGAAGAGCAAAACATGTCCTGACCTTTGCAGTATTTAATCCATAATATCTGCAGATTCATTCAAAACTTTTTCCATTTAATTTGCAGGTAACCTCTTCCAAAACAAAAATGCTAAATATGAAATCTCAGGCTCAAAGTAGTATATTGTGGATGTTGTTTACCTGGACTTCAGTAAAGCCTTTGACACTATTTCCCAGAGCATTCTCCTGAAGAAATTGGCTACTCATGCCAGCTCAGATGGGTGTACTCCTCCCTGGGTAAAAAACTGGCTGGATGGCCAGGCCCAAGGAGCTAAGCTGGTGAAGGGTCTAGAGCACAGGTCTTATGAGGAACAGCAGAGGGAACTATGGTTGTTTAGCCCGGAGTAAAGGAGGCTGAGGGGAGACCTTATTGCTCTCTATAGCTACCTGAAAGGAGGCTGTAGCAAAGTGCACGTTGGTCTCTTCTCCCAAATAACAAGCAACAGGACAAGAGGAAATGGCCTCATGTTGCACCAGGGGAGGTTTAGATTGGATATTAGGAAAAATTTCTTCAGTGAAAGGGTTGTCAACCATTGGAACAGGCTGCCCAGGAAGTGGTGGAGTCACCATCCTTGGAGGCATTTAAAAGACATGGGATGTGGTGCTTAGGGACATGGTTTAGTGGTAGATTTACTTGGCAGTGTTAGATTTACAGTTGGACTTGATAAGACTTAAAGGTCTTTTCCAGCCTAAGTGATTCTATTATTCTATTCTATGATTCTAAATTAAAGTTACCTTGTTTAGCACTTTCATTCTATGTCACTGTTTTCAAGATGTGACTTCCACTTTGTCTTACATACATGCCTTAAAAGGAAACATGGCACCAATATCTACAATCTATGAATATCAATAATCTACTGAGTCAATTTAGAGCTCTGAAGAAGTAATTTGAGAAAACCTTGCAGAATTTTCAGAAAAAATTATTTTTAGATTTTTTTTTTTTTTTAAATGATTTTACCAAACTGGAAATATCATCACTTAATCAAATAGCTATGCAGACATCTTTACAGAAGACTGTAATAAGAATTTGTTCATTCTTCCACTGACTGCAGACGGTTCAGAAACAAATCATTAATGATCGAGTTATATCTATATATGAGTGCTTGCATTTCTGCACAGTAACACAATGCACCTCAGTCTACTGTCTTGATTTTATAATCCCATAAGCACATTCAAACAACTTGTTCTCTTCACTTAGTTGTGCATAACAGACATCATGCCCAGCTTTTAAAAGGAGAATGGCGAAGGAGGAGATGGAGCCAGCCTTCCCAGGAAAAGCTTGTTAGTCTTCATTTAGCATTTATGTTTCATAGCATCAGCACAACACTTATTAGCAGAGGACTTCTGAAGTTAATATATATTTACAGGCCTAAAAATAAGACACCTTTATTTAAAAAATTAACATTTCTTTCTTTTCAGGAAAGACAGGTTTATGTCTGGAATACAGACACTACTATTCAGCTAAAACATGAGTAAACAATATGCTTCAGTAAGTTTCTGTTTCCTGTGTAAAACTGATACAATGTCCTTACTTCAAAATCTACCACAACAGGACCCATTAAACTGAAGAATGTGGGTGAATTCTGGCTCCCTGCCTTGTTGAGTAAGGTCTGCCTGCTGGGAGAATGAGCAGTTTTTATGACATGTGTATTCCTTCCCCACATGCTCCCCCAGCGCGTCTGCCATTAGTGTTTAAGTACATGGGGGAAAGTAACGGCTTCATAACAAAAAGAGCCCGGTCTGTACCAATTCTGCCCAAAGGACACAGACAGACTAGTCCTGCTGCAGAGCTGTACTGGCAGACAGCATCGTCCAGCTCTTACATGGGAAACAAAGACTGTAACTGAGGTCCTCAGAGAAATGCACTGCTTTTGACTACTTAAAAGCTTCAAAAACATTTTAAAATCTTTACGGCTTCAACTGAAGCATGTTAATGACTGATGGTGAGAAAAGATGAATTATTCATGAATGTCACCTCAGGATGTTCACAATTTTTGATTGAGATAGACTGGCATAAAGCTATGGGTTACTTGCTCCTGTTACTCCCTTATTTGAGAACAGTCCCAAGGTATAAAGAAAAATGGATCCAGCCTCCTTCAGTTACACCAGCTAAGGTCATCTTAAGGAAAGTACTCCAAGAAGTTGGGTAGCTATAGGGTGAAAAAGTTCCATAATAATCGACATTGATGGGTGGTAAGCCAAGAGCATAAGAATGGATCTAAACATCACTCTCCCAAACAAGACTAGATATATAGTAATTTTTTAAACACACTTAATTACATACAGAGCTTGATGTAGCAGCTCAGAAATTGTTATGTGGAAAAAGCAAAACAAATGCCATTTTTGAAGTAACTTAATTGCTTTTCAAATAGGTCACACTTGGGTATATTAGCACCTGATATGTCATCACAAAGGTGCGAGTAAGAGAGACAAGATATTGAGGCAAAGAAGCTCCAATTCTTCCTTGTAGAGACATCCTGTCAAGACAGAAATCAGGATGAAGACACTGTCACTTCTCCACCGGCTACAAAAATATCACTTTGATATCTGGCACTTAGCTTCACAGGTCTGTACTCGCGACTAGGAAACACAGATGAATGGTATCATTTTAAGCATATGATACAGAGAGATATGCAGACAAAGAGCAGCCCAACAGCCTTGAACTGTTTGCTAACCCAAAAGGAAAAGGAAAAGAAAAGACAAAGAAAGAAAAAAAAATATTCATATATTTTAAGAAGTATCACTGGAAAAGACAGCTAACTAAGCATAAACCTAGGACTGATTTTAGGCAGAGTCCAAACAAGGAGCTATCTCAGGTAACAGACTGAAGAAGGCTGAGCAAACCTCTGGCTGGGAACACCTACATCCCCCATCCCACTCTGGCAACACAAGCTTTAGGTACGACTGAGGTTAGCTCTCCCAGTCCCTTTTTGCTCAGGCAGAGACTGTGAAGGTATTACAATAAAGAAATTCAATTTGCGATGAAGAATTCTTGAGATGACTCTGCATCCGCTCACTGTTGCAGATGACCAAAATGCACAGCTATAAGGAAGTTCAGATCCATTTGGGACAGCCACAGAATCCAAACAGTTATTATCTCAAGAAACCTCAGTGGCATATATAATAGCAACCCAGAAAAACCTTACTGTTCTCTTATGTCCAAAATTTAGTAGATGATAAAGCTGACCCAAACAGATGCAAATTAGTATTCTCACACTAGCTTCAAAATCACATCATTAAACTTCCCATCTCTGGTTTGTAAAGACCAACACTCAATAATGACAGCTGGTAACATCTCAACTTATCTGGGAATTGATCTTCTTTTTTTTTAATTTTATTTGTCTGACAAATCCCACAGGCCTACTGCAGGGTTGGGAGTCTTGGGGAAGTTCCAATCTGAATTTAACTCGACAGAACTGTGGAAGATGGGTCTTCTCCTTGGTAGAAGTGAGGTGGCTTACACAAAAAAGCAATATTCCCTAAGTGACAAACTTCAGCCACAATAAGTAATTTCTGCCGTTGTGAAACAATCACTCTCCAGCCCTCCACTTGCCCCGTCACCTCCCCCCCCCAAAAAAAAGCCCCTTGTTTTAAAGACTTATCCTGTACATAGAATTCCCAGACTCCCTATCCCAAGCCTCAAGCAGACAACCCTTTGGTCTTGATCAAAGTGAAGGAGTCCAACAGGCTAGACTAAGAGCTTTAAACTCTAGAATACCTTTGTGGAGCTTTCATCTAACTGCTTAAAAAACTAGAGTGCATAACAACTGTACCAGCCCACCACCTGGAAATATCACAGAAAATGGTAATGATGAACATGTGCTACCTTCAGTTTTTGCATGTTGAATAACCTGACACATAAATGGCTTATAAATAAGCACTGTCAAGGAGGTGTGTTTCCTTTGTTACAAAATCTTGCAGAAACTACAGAGGTAACTTGGAAAGAGGTATCTCCTTACAGTGGAAAAAAGTAACCCGCTTTGGATCAAAAAACAAGTGTCTTACTTGAAAGCAAAGTCATAAAGCAGGTTTTCTAAAGGACTGTTGCTTAAAAGGAAAAAAAAAATCTCACTATATCATACAAGCACAATTGGATTCAATCCCACAGACAGAAAACAAAAACAATGTCAACATCACATTTTCAGGTTCTGGACAAAAGGACACACACAACATGTCCAGGTATCTACTGCTCTTAAACTCAAATGAGTATCGCTAAACATACAGATTCAAATCCATTTTCTATGAGCATTTTTACTTCTCAAGTACTTAATTACATCTAAAACCAGGTGAATCTATTTCTGGAGTACCTTACTCTTAAACAAATCACCTGCTATAACCAAACTGAGGATCAAAGTACAAATCTTTACATCACTGCAACACACTCATCTTGGTGAATATTCTCTATTAGAAATCCTAAAAGCATCAGCAGATCTTGGTCCGGTAGTAACAGTGTCCTTGGTATATGTCACAGCAGCATGCAGGTATATTTTAAATTCTGCACACAAACTTTGTGGGATGTCACTATGAATTAAGTTATGCATAAATAAACAAGATTTCAGATCCAGCAATCAAGCACAGGTAGACAATAGCAGACTAAATTACAGGACTGTTCTTTACGGCCCATCCTCAGAGATCAGCTACTGCCATGGGCAATGGTTAGAAATCCTAATTACTTCAACAGTCAATAGCTGGCATGTCACCAAATGAGATTGTTCTCTGGTATAAAGAACATGAAACACTGGAGCCATCACAATCTTCCAGAGACTCAGACTGTCAGACTGGAGGTTTATCTCAATATTTCAGAATGTCTTGTTATGAAAATCCATCTGTAGCTAGGCAACTTCAAAAACCAAAAGCCACTCAGGTCCTCCTCACAAACCAAGCTTAGCAGTAATTAGACCGTTCTCATTGTTATTCACAAAAGGAATAATGAAATTTAGCTAACTTGCTAAACTTGTTGCTTTTGTGAGTAAACCACCTACAGGAATAATTTCTGAAGACTGTCTGCACACAACTTCAGATCGGCCAACTCGGTGGGTACCAGAGAATCATTATAACTTTGTGCAATTAAAAGACATAAAAAGATGGTGCTAGATTCTCAGCCAGTCTAGGTGGCTGGGGATCTGCAAGCTATTTATGTTAAACGGTGTCATTATCTGTGATTCTTCTGGACCTGTATCATCAGATATGGTCTGATACATGCAGCATTATTGCAGAAGATCAAAGATGTTGGATGCGTGACACAAAACTCAACTGATAGTCACAATCCAGGTAGTATTGCAATAAGGAATAAAAGCCACTACAAAATTCTACTTCAGAGACTATCAGCTGTGCTGATGCAACTGACTTGGCCAACCCAGGAAACAACTGTTCCTGATGTAGGGCACTACACCATTTGAAGATTTACAAGGTACCAAAATTAATTATGTTTGATCTTAGGTGCTGAACTTTGTTGACTCATTTGATTAATTTAGCTGGATATAAAATTCTGTTATTAAAACTTACTTTATAGCTGTTTATACCGTGCATCATGTACCTTCAAACAAATAGTTTGTGGTGAGTTGGGCTAGACTTACAACGTGAGATACAGTTGAAAAGACTCAGATAGGTGTTCATCCACTTTAGGTACTCAATACATCTGCTGAGAGCATCCAACCTTGGCATTAAATGCAGAAAACATCCATATCTTTAAATAAACTGCACTATTAAATGTGGTTTACTAAAGTTCCTGGTAATGAATCAATCTGGAATGATGCAGTTTTGGAATGGTAGCAACAAACACCTCCACCAGCCTTACCATCTCATTGGTAAGTGCCAAAGTCTCAGCATCAAATAATGTCTTCCTAGAGACCTCAGCATTTGGCACAGTCTCGTAAGATGTGCTAGAGCCAAAGACCTTACAGAGTCATCACAAGGGTTTTAGGCTAACAAATCCAGAACTAAATCTTGACTTCCATACTCTCGATATTTTTTGTAAAAGACATTTCAAAACACTCAGGCATAAAGTATGTAATTTCTTCTGTGCTCTTCAACTAAAGAAACTTGCTAATTGTAGTGAATTAGTCACTGATGAGGAGAAGGAAAAAATGACCAACAACAAATGCTTAAAAGGACATCAAGTACAATTATGTTGCTGCACTTTTGGCAGTTAAGGACAAAAACACGGGGTGGCTAACTTTTCATTTTATATAGTAGTGTCCTTCAAAAGCAGAGGAGGTAGAAAAGGAAGTGGACATTCATATGTAGTAGATTATAGGGTAGTAATACGGATACTGTCGGAAATTAAAATTAAAAAAATATCTTTCACAATTAAAGCAAAACTTTCTTAATTGAAGAATATGCAATGGAAGAACATGCACTGGGAGATTATGCTCGTCTGTCTACCACAGGCACCAACTGCTACGGCACACAAACACATACACACACACACACACACACACACACACACAAGAGACAACTTATTTACTAAGTTGTATATTACAGGATCTGAAATTATTTTGTCTATGCACCTGTATTTCACACAGCTCCAGGTTTTAAGGAAAAAAAGAAAAAAAGAAAGCTCAGTGTCCCAGCTAGGACTTCTGTTTGGAACTTCAACATTAAATAATGACCTTTAAAGATTTCAGTTTTACTTCCTTTTTAAACAAAAGTTTAAAAGATACATACACTTTTGTCTCATAGTCCTTCCAAGCTTTATCAAAGGGTTTTTTCAGGTCCTGTCAAGAAAAAAAGAAAAATATACAGTTATTTATGTGAAAAATACTGTGGATCTAACAATGACGACACACCCTGGCCATTTGCAGCACCTACTAGAAAAAGGGATTCCACTCTTTCTTGAATGGCTCACCTAAGACTTGTGTAAAAGCAATCCTGCACACAGAATTAATATACTCATGTTTTTAAAAGCATCTCTAGGATGCTTTTTACAGCTCCATTTTACTCCTTAAAAGGTATAACCACATGTCATCCCAAGAGCACACTATGGAATTAATAAAATCAGCTATTTTCTCATCATTCCATCTCTGGCTCGACTGGAAAGAAGCATCTGTCCTGAGGCTGTGGCATAGCCTTGGCTAAGGACTTGATTCATCCCACTAAAGAAATCAATTTCCCACTGACCTTATGGGAACAGTATAGGCCATACGGCTCAACATAACTAATTCTGTGAGAATTCTGAATTACTTATGTTCCAAATTCCTTTATTTTTTCCCTCTGAAGCAGCCAGTTTGGATAAAATTATTTTAACAAGTTGCAAAATTATTTCACTGATGTCTAAAAATGCAGCAGTTGAAATTCTGCTGGAGTTTAAGAGATCAGCCAACTACAAAAAAAAAATATTGTTAACTATCAGAAGCTGGAAGAACTTTGCAACTACAGATTAGGAACTAATTCTTACATGTCAGCTAGTTATTTCAACAATTAGGAAATTAATTAAAGCAGCATTTGTTTATTTTCTCAAGTCAAGAACATGTGGCAAAACTGTGTTGTAATGAATGTATTTATTCTGACATAGAAAAAGAGAAGGACAAGAGGAGTGAAATGTTGTAAGCAAGCTACACAAAGGTAATAAGCCTATCTCACTAAATAACCTCTTTAACCTCCAGTAATTTACAGAAACCATTTTTAGTCTGTGTAAATTCATCTTCTTCCTTCGATGTCCTAGAACAATAGCTGCCAGTCACTTCCTGTTTGCTCAGTAGTAAACAAAGCATAAGCCAAATAAGTTTGTTGGCTATAGGCTTTAAAATTTATTATAAACATATCGTAATTTGAGTTCCAAGCTATTATTACTTTAAATAGGAAATATCCTCTGGGCACAAACAGATTTCAGCTTTGTTAAGAAAAATCCTATGGTCATGTAGTCTAGTGTGTCTTAATATTCTGTACAGTTTCAGGTAAGTTTAGAATGCTAAATAAATATATTAATAATAATCCTTTTAAATAAAGTACTACCCCCTCCTCAACTAAGTAAATACCTAAATTCTTACACCTCTTTCTCTGCTTATCTTCTATATCTCAGGGCTGCTTTTAAAGCTTCTCAAATGTTACTTTGTACACACAGTCAAGAGGATGCTGTAAGTGAAACCACAAACAGAAGAGGATACTTACTTTGGTATTACATACCTTACTTTAGTATCCCAAGCCTTCCATTAAGTACGATTAATACACTAACTAAATGTATTTATTGTAACAATGATAATTTTATATATAAATAAGAAGATAAACATACTCCTTTTACTCCTTTCAGATCTCCCTTCAGCAAACTGTCCAATGGAAAAGTGATTATGTTGTTCATATTCTGAATCTGTAACAAGAAAATTGCATCAAAACATTTAATGTATTTTAATGCAGAATATACACTATCTCTATTCACACATTTCAGAAAGTTTCACAAGGAAATCTTATATATTATTTTCCTAACTCTGCTTTATTAAGATGTTTATCGTTACAGCCAGTAATCAAAGATGGAAGCAACATGAGTTAATTAAACTTGCTCTGGAAACACTGTAACCCAAACCAGCAGGAAACCTGCAGAATTAATGCTGATGATAAATATCCCATCCAACAGGGACTGCAAAGTAAGATCACTAATTTTTACATTGTCTGATTTCACTGTTTAAATTCTTTTAAAATAATTATACAATTTTTCAGCACTTATATAATTTTACTTTTTTAATCACTGTATTTTAAATTAATCTTGTTTATTTTCCAGTCTCTTCAGACCTATTCCATATAATGTATCTGCTGTTCTCAGAATACATAGCATCTTACTCTGACAGAAGTTATAAAGCCAAAGAATGCTGGCCTGTAAAAAAGCCACTATTCAAATATTTCCCATGTATTTTTAAAAAGTAATACATCTGCCTTATTTGTCTCATACAAACTTTGAAATAATAAATAATTTAAGAGTAAACAAATAATTCAAGAAGAAAAAAAAATAACTTCAAGTGAAGACAACCATAAAATAATCATGGTTTTAGATAAGTATCAGTACAATTATATTTTTGTAAGGAAAAAGAATGAAGAAAGACAGTAGGAATAAGACAGTAAGTAGCATAAACCAGGAAATAAAGACTTCATGTCCAATCCTTTATGATTTAGGGAAAATGTTCAAGGTATGGGCCATGATGTCTAGGCACAGAGTTTAACAATTCACATGGACTGCGCTGAAGAGTAAAAACCAGAGTATTTTAGAACCACGTGATGGAAAAAATCAGAGTAACTTTTGAGGCAGTTTGGTGAAGGTTGCCTTTGGATGGATTTCTTTTTGATGCTATTGTTAATTGTTCTTTTAAGATGTGATTTTCTCAAGAAGCACTGAAATGCATGTATGAAGATGAATTTCAAATGTTCAAAGTACAGGAAGAACTTTGCATCATGTAGCAACAAATGCTTCTGTTTCTTCATGAACAATGTCAGGAACATCAAAGTCCCTTTTAGCATAATCCATCCAGAGAAGAAAGGACACTAACAGGAACTTCAAGAAAAAATGCTTCCAACTGTGATGCTTCAGCCTCCCCAGAATGGGAAAATGCAGAACATCATCACCCTACAGTTACTTGGTGGCCTCACTAGAATAGACTCAGGGGTCCCATTCCCAGAGGTACTCAACAGTTGCTATTAGAACAAACAAACAAAGCCCCCAAACCTCCATTCTTCCTCGTCAAAGATACCAGATTACTTTATTGGGTTGAAATTTCAGACAGCAATCAAAGAGAAACTGAATTTTATATATTTTATAAATACATCAATTTTAAAGGCTAAACAGATTGCCTCTGCATGGGAAGGTTGAAGAAATACAGAAAATCTAGTCTTTTAAACTCTTACCACAAATCACATTTCCCCTCCTTCACCCTACTTTTCCTCCTCCCTCAAAAGCTGCAAGACTCAACCACAGCCCTTTAGAATCAACAAATTAAATTTCAACTCTGTTTTCTGGGGTTTTTTTAATAATTTGTGTTGGGGTCGGGTTCGGGGGAAGGGGCTGCAGTGATGGCCCCTGTGAGAAGCTTCGCAAAGCGCCCCTGGCTCTAAGGTGTACCTGCCCCCAGCCCAGGCTGAGCAATAGAAAAACGAATCCACATTTATGAGGGAAGAACGGGTTTTGAAAAGAAGAAGGTGGAGAGAACTTGGAGGAGAGGCCACTGACCTGAACAAAAGACAACCATTGGCCATAACAAAGGGAGAGCTTCGTTGTCCGGAGGAAGGAGGAGGAGGGGAAGGACAGAGAACCTCAGACACTCAGTTCAACCACATGGAGTAGGAGAAGGCAAAGGAGGTCCCTGCAGAGGTCTCCTGCAGCCCATGGAAGTTCAACAGCAGAGCAGATACCCAAGTGTAGGCCATGGAGGAGGTGTGCTGGACCGGAGGTCCGTCTGCACCCTGTGGACATCCTCATGCCGGAGCCCGGAGCTGAGCCCAAAGAGGTCTGTGAATCCATGGGAAGCTGCATTGGAACACTTTGTTCCTGGACTCTTGCAGCCCATGGGAGGGATCTCATGCCAGAAAGAACAGCAGAGGTGAAGTAACTCCAACCCCCATTCCCTGTCCCCTGTGCCACTGCGGGGGGAAGGTAGAGACATCGGGAGCAAAGTGATTTGAGCCCGGGAAGAAGGGAGGGGTTTGGGGAAAGGTGTTGTAAGATGTGGTTGTTATGTCTCACTGTGCCACTCGGGTGATTGGTAACAAATTAAATCGATTTTTCTTCTCCAAGTTGAGTTTGTTTTGCCTGTGACCATAATTGGTGAGTGAGCCATCCCTGTCCTCATTTTTTAATCCACGACCCCTTTGTTGTGATTCCCTTCCCGTCTCACCAAGTCGTGGGGAGTGAGTGCAGGACTGCACGCTCTTACCTGTGGGTGAAACCTCTACATAATTCCCATAAAAATTGAATAAGCAACATCTATACATGCTTAGCTGGCAGTGCTGGAAACCATCCACCCTGTAAGTTCTCAGCAGTACTACAACATCTGCATATCAAAATAACCATGCTCAAAGTTAATAAAATTATATGTTGTAGATATAGGAGGTAAGTGAAAAGGTTTAAATCACACAAAATGTAGAAAAAAACAAAAGCTTCTAGAAGACAGATGGAACACACACACCTATGGACACGCACATTCAAAATGGCTATCCAGGTGGAGAAGCACAAGAAGTCTCAGCTAAGATATCACTCTATGCAAAGTCTTCTACTTTGTTGTTCTATTTTATCAGTATGATACAGTCAAATGTCTAACCTAAAGATCGATACTTTCATAGTCTCTGTTTAATTATTCTTCAAGTCTAGATAAATAGGCACAAAGCAAGAGTAAAGTGTTTCTCAACAGCAGACTCAAGACAACTGTTATTTCCTCAACTCAGAAAAGAAAGTATGTCGGACCCTGAAGTGCTATCCCAGACATATTCATGTAAACAACAATCAGGCTGCAAAACATTTCTAGATGTTTCCTAGAATTTCAAGTCACGGGGCCTAAAGTCCAAAGCAACTTTAAAAAAAAAGAGAATAGGAGAAAAAAAAAATCCAAATTCTTTTTAAAAGTTTGGAGAATGTTTGTATATTCAAATTAATTCTTTTTGTGTGCTATCACCTGCTATATTACTATCAGTCAATTATTTTCCCTATGCTCCTATTTTATTTGTAACAAATGTAAACATACATAATATATGAACTTGTCATTATTAACCTAGTTAGATGAATCATACTTGCTCAATATTTATAAATCAGCAAGCAATATATTGAAGAACTTACATGTTTTTCCCCTCTTTCTTGACAAGCTTAGGCTGAACTATCTAAAAATACAGACCCATTTTTGGCACACAGAGAAGCATTAATATGCTGCAGCTCCTACTCTGTGTGCATACAGGGAGCTAAAATGTATACAACTGCCTCTACATTTTGACTACTTTATGTTTTAAAATATTCTTTAAAAAGAAACATGTACAAAGGTGCAGGAAAGCTTCTCAGAAATTAAAGTCATCCTGTGTCAGAGGAACACTAGCAAGTTCCATATGTTTTAAAAAACAGAAAGAAAAAGAAAGGTTGACCTGGTTTCCAATTCCAACACTGCTGCTTTGGCAGACTCGCAGTTTTCCTCTGACAGTTTCCAACAAGATAAGATGACAGAGACAGTGTAATAAATTAAAACTTTCTAAGTTGGAGAAGGCTCAGAGGAGGAGAAGAAGAAATGGCAGGAGGGAGAACATAAAAATAAACAAACATGTAGCTGCCAGAACTGATGGTAGCAGCAACAGGAAAGCCAACATTTGTAAAGGGGAAAGAAGATTTTCAAGTAGTTTAAGAGCATATGGCTAAACACTGAAGTTCTTAGTTTGCCAGCCCTCCTGATTACTTCAATGAGTCTTTTCCAGAACAGCTTTGGATACTGGTGTCTGCAGTACTTCAATAGTTCTGTTTTCTATATCCAAGCCAAAAAAAAAAAAAGAAAAAAAAAGAAAAGAAAACCTTTTTTTCACAACTTCAGAAGTTAAAAGACTTTTCTTAACACACAGATAAACAGAACACATCTTGAAACATTTTCAATTTAAATTAAAATTCAGGCAGTCAAACAGTGTATGATATGACTCCTATTGCCACTACTAGATTCTAGATGCAGTCCATGTACTTGGCTGTGGACTTCTCAACCACCAATGAACTCAGGTGTGTGCAAGTGAAGATAGTACTGCCTGCTGACAAACCATGGTTTAAGTTATTTTCATTTTTTTACGTCAAGTACTACTGGATTTAATACTTTCTAAGAGTTTTCCCACTGACATGGGCTTTAGTAGGACAAGGTCAAACAACACAGCAGGGAGCAAGTGGAAAACAGAACATCCGCTACAGGTGAGACGCATTTGCTTGTCTCCACTTTGAGCTTTTAAGCATCTAACCCCAAGACTTCAGAAAGTCACATAATGAAGACTTGTAGCACAAACTCTCATCTTTGCACCATACCTCCCTCTCACACACAAGGACACGACACCGCACTTCCACTGACCTCACCCCCTGCCTCACCTGCAGCCCAGTGGCGTGTCCCACAGCATAAACTGTGTCCCACCAGGCCAGTGGCTGAGATGGGACATTACCCAGCATCTGTATGTCCCAGAGGAAAAGAGGATCCAGCGAAGCAGAAGCTGAAGACCACTAAGTGCCCACATGGAGCTGCTGACTCAGCTGCCTAGAAAAATGCCTTTGCACAAGGTATCAAGCATTGCCACCACGTACTTCTCAGAAACAACCCCTGTACCATCATCGATACACAAACTACAGGCTGGAACTTCTCTATTAGAAAGTACAAGTGCATAATGACAGGAAATACATTTTTAAAGGTACTCTTAAAAGCATAAAGTGAAGAATTTTAAAATTTTAAAAGCAAAGGAAGAAAGAGACGAGGTTATTTCACCCATTTTCTTTGCTAGAGGAGAAGAATTTCCAATTGCATATTTTCTAACCTAGGTTAAAACACCTAAATAGTGAGCTTTTACAGCTTCCTCTGGGACACTTCATCTAATATTTTCACAGTGAGATCCCATTTATATGCAATTTATTATTTTCCTCTTTCACAATCACAGTTATCTGTGAGGCAAACCATACACTTCCAATTCTTCTAAGCTTTCTTCATAAATCAACTTAGTCAAGCCCTGATCATTTTTTTTTGTTACTGTCCTCTGAATTTCTTCCAGCTGGATCAATATCTTTTTGGCAAAGAAATAAAGATAAGATTCCAAGTGGAGCTGAACCCATGCCACTAAGAAGGAATTATTACACCTTGGTTTATATCTTTACAAACAGAACTCTTATTTTTTTCCTCTCACCATTAAGCCAATCTTTCCTGAAGTGCACCAGTGAAAAACAGAAACAACACAACTTAAATCATTAAGCTTCACATACAATACTCAAACTTCAAGTTTGATGATGATACGAAGTTGGGAGGAGTGGCTGACACACCAGAAGGCTGCGCTGCCATTCAACAAGACCTGGACAGGCTGGAGAGTTGGGAGGAAAGGAACCTGATGAGGTTCAACAAGAACAAGTGTAGAGTCTTTCACTTGGGGAAGAATAACCGCATGCACCAGTACAGGTTAGGGGCTGACCTGCTGGAAAGGAGCTCTGAGGAGAAGGACCTGGGTGTGTTGGTGGACAGCAGGTTGGCCATGAGCCAGCAGTGTGCCCTCGTGGCCAGGAAGGCCAACAGTATCCTGGGGTGCATTAAAGAGAGCATGGCTAGCAGGTCCAGGGATGTTCTCCTCCCCCTCTACTCTGCCCTGGTGAGGCCACATCTGGAATACTGTGTCTAGTTCTGGGCCCCACAGTTCAAGAGGGACAGGGATCTTCTGGAGAGAGTCCAGTGGAGGTCACAAAGATGACAAGGGGCCTGGAGCATCTCCTGTATGAGGAAAGGCTGAAAGAGCTGGGACTCTTCAGCCTGGAGAAGAAAAGACTGAGAGGGGATCTTATCAATGTCTATAAATATCTGAAGTTCACACAAATTTATGAAGTTCATAGAATACAGAAAAAGCTAAAAATCCAAGGATTATTAATAGAAAAACTTCTCACGTGGAATCTCTTCCTCCCAGCTACCTTCCAGAGTGGAAAAATCAGATTCCAGTCCCCTCAATGCAGCATATTTCATCAGTTTTAAATTTAAATAAAGGAAAAAGCAAGGACAAGAGTATGTAGAAGATCAATAAATATAGAAAATGGAATTTGTTAAATAGCTATTTCATCTTCACTGATCAAATCCCTTTTCAAGGAGTGCTGACAAAGATGACAGGCAACTACAGATTGTATTTCTTCTTGGTGTAGCAATCTAAGAACAGCGTGTAAAGGAAAAATATTTAAAGTGCAATCACATTGCAAGGAGCCTTTCCTTGTCCTCACATTTTTCATATTAAGACTGAGACCTTTACCACTTGGCACTAAATTTATTAGGAAGACAGAATAATGAGCAAGAGCCATTCAGACCTAACCTACCTGGGAACCGTGGGTGCTACCATTCCATCAGGAAATAGCATCAAGGTTACCACGAAGAAGCAATACTGTACATGGCACAAAAGGTACTGCATTACCTCTGAAAATGCTTCTAATATTTTCTGATAGTTCATTACCAAAAAAGACATACTGATTGCTCAATCTAACCTAGTTGTTGTTGAAGAAAAAACTGTAGCTTGATATAGGAGCTATGGCAAAAGAAAAAAAAAAAAAAAGCACGGTATACCATAAACTGATCCACACAATGCAAACAATGTGTTAGAAAGATTGAGTTAAATTGGTACAAGGATCTGATATACAGTAAATGTTATTTCTTCTCTTAAAGATGAGTTTTATAAATAACTTCAAAGGTGAAGAACCAAAGTTCTTAAAAGTTTTTGGTTTTTTTTAGTTTCATGCACCACTTAAAAGTGCACACATAAAAGTGTAGCAAAACACATAAAAACAACCCAAGACCTGAACTTTAACTTGAATAGTTTACAGTTGAATACTTGAATTCCGAGAAAAAAAAAACCTTCAGCTGTTAATGAAATATTTTAAAACACTGATGCCTTGATAAAGTCAATGAGAACATCAAAGTCTTTTGGGAAACATTTAAAAATATGAGAGAAAACAAGAACCTCTGTTAAAGTAGAACAACTTTATAATGTCTTTCCTTTACCTTATTAAAGACAAGTTTAAGGAAAATCTTTTTGCAGAAGCACTTTAGAGCTACAGCTCTAAATGTCACCCAGGCCAAGAGCTGACAGAGCACATCAGCTTCTAGAAACAAAAGCAAAATATATGACAAAGCAAAACTTGACAGGAGCCCTAAAGCTTTGTCAGTGTTAACAGCTTTGGCATCTGTTCCAGTCTGAACATGTCCTCTCACTTCTCTGCACATCCCCCACTCATTTCAGCTAAAATCTTCTGTGGAAATTCAGCACCCTATGAAACTCCAGGGAAAGCTCTATTTAAAAAGAGAACCTTTCAGAATGGCTTTTTAACAGCAGCAGGTTGTATGGCCCTGGTTACGTTTTTGATGAAACTATTTACAACCAAAATATGCTGGGTGCCACAAGGAAACACCAGAGGACAGGGATGTTTTTACTGACCACATGCTTACAGCACTCACAGTTGGATACTTCACCACACTGGGAGAATGCATGAGGCTTGTTTTACATAAGGCTATTACTGTAAAAAATAGGACCCCAAATTATTTCCAACTACTGTACTGGACTTTTTACATTAGTCAATGCCCTTGTCACCTCTTAGAAAACCAGACCTCCATTAGTGAACTTCTGTACAGATTTTCAAAGTGACCAGTTACCAACAATTTATTCTAGTAATAATAACTTTTAATAGGTGAAGTTACATGAAACTAGAATTTTGTTCTACAATTCTGGAATTCTTGCTTATAAATATGGTATTTTCAAGGAATAATAAATTTACATCTTTTTTTCATATTTCTTTCTGGAGGAAACTATTTTCCTAGAGAGACACCAAATTCAAGGACCATTAGGTTCCTCTTATTTCCTCAGTTTTCCTTTGCTAGTCAGGAGAAAACAAAAAACTTAAAACCTCAACAATATGAAGCATATTAGCAAGGAGCACAACCTTACAGAGACCTGTTCTTCACCAGACAGTATTAAAGACGAGAGATGGTGCCTATGTTATTGCAATATATATATTAAAAAAATTACAGTAATGTCCATACAAAATTATTATTCACTTCAAAACCAGAGAAAATCAGAATCACAAACTGAGAAAAACTAAAGACTTCGCTACTATCTCATGACATATCCTCTTCTTACACATACAAACTGAAGCAAAAATATAAAGTAGCTACTGAAAAAGCAGTACACAGCAAAAAGATTTAGAAATATTATTTGGAGAAGACACACAAAATGCTTATGTGGATGAGAAAAGGTAATAAAAACATGCATCCTATTTCCTATAGATATTTATTTTGTTTTTATTTTCCTTTCCAGCTAGTGGAAGGAAAGTTCTTCCTGTTGGAAACACTTTGCAAAGACAGTAATTACTGTTTTTAAGAGAACAAATACTTAAGATTTTTGGTAAACTAGCAACATTTTTTAGCTTTTAAAAGTCTTGTTGAAATATAATACATTAAAAGGTTTTTCTGGGGAGGAGGTGCAGCTTTTAGTAGATTACTTTCTAAAACCACTTAAACATCACATTTCCCTGATCTATTTGCCTAATAAAGTCACCATACTGTAATTAATATATGATACAGAACGTTTTTTTATCAACAGAAGGAGTCCATTAAAAGACTCATTCTATTTCCCCTTCCACACGAGCAGTTTACCTCTGTATGGGAGACTCAGGATAACTGACACCCAATAAGGATGTCTCTTCTGACACATAATCTCAGATAATATTTGTATGGCCAGAGATACTCAAATGCCCAATATGAAATACATTTCACTGTTGATAAATACATTTGGGACTAGATTCTCTCATCAATATCATGGTTGGGTAAAAGGAGAGGACGGCAGAGGGAGTGAAAGGGACTGCCCTAAATCCCATCAGCTGGAAACATTCCCTGAAGAACTGATTATGACCAGCTGGCTGCAAACTACACACATTTGGTCTAGACTCACAACAGCATTCGATGAGTCTCCATCCCATTGATTGCTGCAGGCACAGACTTTTAAATGCTTGTAGGAATCTGGGTCATCTCCCCTTCCTAGCCCCTGGTTTGAGAGTTCTGTGATTTCAAGTAAATTTGGGACTTAGTCAGATATGGGAAAGCTCTGGCTAATAGGATGTAGTCAGAATCTGCTCTTTTCGTGCCCTCTGATTAATGTCAAATTGAGGCTGAAAATCTCCATTCATAATTAAAACTCCTGTTCTTCCATTTGGCTCCATCCCATTTGGCTCACCAAGGAGGGCTTTTAAGTCTTACTGGCTTTGGTTGCAGGGCTGGTCCCCAATGGACACTATTGTCATTATAGCATTATGTTTGATTTTTGTTTTCCTGACTCTGTTCACTGAGAAGCAAGAGACACTCTCTTCCAGGGACACTAAAATCTCCCTTTATAAATACGAACAGAAAGTGTGAAAAAGGAAAGTGAAAGCAACATGAACAAAGAGCAAAGCAAGTTGGATTTTGCTGGCTTCACAATTTCAAAGCAAAGTGATAGTTGCATTTTATAATACATGTTATAGCTACTTTATTGTGGGAAGCTTTTAGATATGAGAATTGTTGGAAGGGGTTTTTTGTTGCGTTTGGTTAGTTTTTGCGGTGGATTTATTTTTTGGTTTTGGGGTTTTCTTTAGTTTTGCAACACGAAAGATTAGGGCATGAGACATTTTCGTAAACTGAGAATTTTTTAAGAACAGTAGTTGCTAAAACACAAATTGTCTTAGAATCATAGAATCACAGAATGGTTTGGGATGGAAGGGACCTTAAAGATCATCCAGTTCCAACCCCCCTGCCATCAGCAGGGACACCTTCCACTAGACCAGGTTGCTCAAAGCCTCATCCAACCTGGCCTTCAACACTTCCAGGGAGGGGGCATCCACAGCTTCTCTGGGCAACCTGGGCCAGTGTCTGACCACCCTCACAGGAAAGAATTTCTTTCTAATATCTATTCTAAATATATCCTCTTCCAGTTTAAAGCCATTACCCCTTGTTCTATCACCACCTGCCTTTGTAAAATGTCCCTCCCCAGCTTTCTTTTGGCCTTTCTTGGCCTTAAAATTCCAACATGTTTCTCTTAAGAAATTCTTACCAAATTTTTGAAGAGTGCAGTTAATTCCTTTGTAAACACAGAAAATTTTAAAAACGCTGTTCCCAAATCTGGGTCATCCCTGCAAACACAGTTGCCTCCGAATTTCTCCAGTGCTTGTGTATACTGTTCTTCATTTTCCACGTGAGCTTCAAAAAGAGCAAAACATGAAGATATCATCAGTAGATAAAAGGTTATGGAAATTACAATTGAGGGTTTTTGTTTTTTTTTAAAAAACAAACTTCAGAAGATTTCTTGGTAAAAATGTTTACTTGATACATTAAACATTTATTATTTATATTTTAATACTGACATGCCAGAAGTATGACATACCTCACTAATTCTGGTTTACTCGCATCTATCTACATGCTGTACAAAGCAGAATGTGTAATCAAGGCAAGACGATCGTCTGACAGGTATCCACTCTAGAAAGACCCACAGTATTTCTGCACCATACGAGACACCACATAACAATTCCCAACTCCTATAATGAACTTTTAGAGTCTTTTACTAACACTGTCTAATTTCAGCTGTGTGCTGCTGTGTTTAACTGTGTGCTGAACAAAGGAACAGAGGAGATATGGGGTGTTTAGAGTCCTGGATCTCTACAATAAAAGGCAACAGATCAAATGAGGCTCTTGGGTCGTTTTAGGAAATGGGACTACAAACTACATCACAGATGAGGACAAAACCCATACCTATGTTAGCTCTCTGATTCAGAGCAGCAGTGGGGACCTTAAGCAAATCCTAGCAGTCTGCATTTACCACAGGCCAGATGAGTTCTCAAAGCAGTTCTGGTCCATGACAACTGGATTCCTTTCCGAGACAACGAAACCAGAAGCTCTGCCCCAGAAGTGGTCCAGTGTGTAACAGAGACAGCAGGTTCTGAATCACTGTGTGGGCTGCAGCAATGCAAGTCATCCAGCAAACATCTAATGCTGCTGCCCTCCAGGAAGCTTTGAGCTGCATGTGATGGGGGGTATTCAGCCCAGGGAATGAGATGAATCTAGGCCTAAAGCAAGCTCCTCTTATTCAAATATAAAGGAAATCTGAGGGCCCTCAGTCTTAACTACTTTGACCTACTGATTCACTCCTAAGACACCAGATCACCTGTTTGTATAGACAGGCATAAAAAGTCCATGGCAATTTGATTGGTGGAATAAAACAAGAAGTCTTTCTAAACCCAAACTTAGTGACCATGTCAAGCTTGAGCAGATGGAGAAAGCATATCAAGTTGGCACCTGAGAAAGTTAATGTTGCCTATTTCTTATTCTAGCTGTGTCAGAGGAAGTCAGGGAAAAAAAAACCAAAACAAAACAAATTATGCATTAATAAGAACAAAGACCCTTTCTGGGTCATTACATGAGACCAGCATAAACCCTGAAGATTATTTAGAGAGGATTAATCTGTTCAAGCAAGCAATGATCCAGTTTCATTTCAAGCCCATTTGTATACATCAACAATTTAATATCCAAAGGATTATCAATGCAATGTCCTTTCTCTAAATTTTGACAAATTAGTTATACAACCTGTTCAATAAACCTAGCACACTCCAACTGTCTGATCACATTCCTATTTGGACAGCCATTGAAGAACTTTATTTCTCGAGCCACCACAAATTTTCTTTAATTTCCAATGTATGAAACTAAAACCCTGTGGAGCAGTGGTATAATATTGTGTAATTAAAGACTGTCATTACCTACATGCAGAATTGAAGTTACACAAATGGCATTAATTCTACAAATTTCTACCTTGAGCACTTGAATTTGCAGTTTGTAAAAGACAGTCTGTATATAGCCATTCAGTTTAAAAACTGAGTCCTAGCACTGAACTGTACTTATTTTTCCTCAGCATCAACAGCAAAGTTTTTTCGTTAGTTGAGCTGCAGGATGAAGTAAGGATGTTCAACTAGTACTATTGTGTGACATACACACACCTCCGTAAGCTTTAAATGAATTGGCACAGACAGCAAAACCCAGCATGTGGTAGGTTGCAACTCCTCCAGCTCACACAGCTACCCACTGAGGTGAATTATTTCCATACAGCTTTCTGCATTCTTACTGCTTCCTGCACCCAGCTTAGCATATTCGAACCCAGGGGAGGGTGGAGGTCAGAGCCCAATTCATACAGCAACAAGAGAAGGCTACCACTGCAGGAAGACAAAGTGAAAAAGCTGCTACCATTAATTGTTGCAGTTGGACGTGCAATCAGCAGCTGAACCATGCTGACTTTTTACCTTAGGAAACAAGAGCTTTCTATTCCATACAGCATCACCCAGAGTTTTCTATTCCCCAGCATCCAGGGACTGTTCTTCTGGATCTATGCATCAGATTAAACAAAGCCAACAAACCAGTAGCTCCGTAGCAGTTCTGAGCCATTCCCCAGAATGCTGATGGTTGTTACTGCAGCAATACTATTAGCTGAGCTGGTATCCACAAGTGCTTCTGAAGAACATAAAACGGTATTTTCAAATGGAACCCTCCAAAATACTCTCCATGCCCTATGGTTTCTTCCTAATGGATTTTAAAAATTGGTCTACAAACAAAAGGTATGGAATCTATCAAAAAACCAAATCTGAGATAGGTTGGTTTGAGGGTTTAGAGGCTTTTTTAAAGTAAGAAGCTAAATTATGTACAAATTGGAGTCACTATCTAATCCTCCATAACAGTTTCTAAATTCACACATTAAAAAAGAAAGACAAAATATGTATATTTAATACTCAGGGAACCTATATTAAAAATCCAGTAACTGTGTTCTTAAGAGTGCAGGGCCACAGTTTTTGTTTTGTCAGAAGAAACCCCAAGGGCTGGCAAGTGGCTGGGTTAGTGACATTTATGTTGGCAGAACAGAAATGCCTCCAAACCTTTATTGTCAATATTGGGCAGCATGAATTTAAAAACTAAGCAAGGTACTGATTTTATGCAAAAACTATAGTGATTTGCTACAATGCTCTAACAAGTACACTGATTATGTGACATAGACAAGCACTCAAAAATAAAAAAAAACACAACCCAACACAAAAACCCCAGAAGAAAGGGTGCCAAATAAATATGTAAAAGATGACACAGCTCCAGATGAATCTTAAACTGGACCCTCCACTAGCCAAAGATAAGAGCTTCATTACGTTAGGCAAGAAGGAACTTCATTTCAACTAGCAGATAAGAATTATACCACAACAGCAGTTTTTGTTATAACCTTATATCTGAACACCAACATGCCTACAAGTTCTGTCAGAGATTGGTGGCTCTCCAAGGTTGCCAGGCCTATTTTGCATATAATATAGGTTTTGTTAACTCTAATTGCTATGAGCTGCAAAGCAAGAACAAAAGCCAACAAAATGCTGTTTCCTATCCACAAAAACAAATGCTGTTTTTATTCACAAAATTCTGCTGTTCCACAAAAACAAAAGCTTCAGTTATTTTTTCAAAAAAACCCACACAAAACCTATATAAATATAAACACATAAAAACGCGTGCAGCAGTAGCTCTTTGTATTTTTATCAGCGTTGTAAGAGAAATATCTGACTTCATGCATCATGACAATAAAAAAATGTAGCTCATAAGCTCTCTCATCATGAAGTTCTCAACATACACAACTGGAAGACACCAGAAAGGGTGGGGTTTCACAAAGCAGTAGAGCCAAGGTAGCTTCTTATTGCTGCCAAAGGGAGTCATTTCACCCCTCCCATGCCCTCAGGGCTCGATGACACATCCATCTTACCATTTCAGGTGCTCAGCTAATTCCAGTTAAGTTGATTTCACTGCATATGCAGCTTTATATGAGCTAAAAATTGCATCTAGGGATCTGCCGAGCACCAGGGGTGGCAGAAGGAGCAAGTAGCCCAGACCTGGTGGAAAGAGGAGAGCACGGCTTCCCCACTTGGTAGCAGCATGCCTGCTAGGTAGGTTCAGCTACCTCACAAAATTTCATCCTTACTGAGCTCATGATCCAGCAGCGAGTTCAAGACTGCTTTTTAAAATGTAGATTTTTCTCTTCTCAGAGTTACCCATGTAACTCTTTTCTGATTCACTAAGATGACTGTTTAAATCCCCCGATTTCACCAAGATAAACTACCAGGAATTATTATGTACGTACCCAGACCAGATATGTTTATGGCTTTGACAGATTTCTTCATTTTATAGAGAACAGTTCGGTCAACATCCAGAGCCTAAAACAAAAGAGAAAAATTAAACGTGAAATACTGGATTGTCCTCTGGTAAACCTGTGCCCTGGAAATCTCATGTAATTATAACACTACTACATTAGTTAACTTTATTTCTGTAATGAATAAATTACTTGCCAGTTGCTCCCAGTGCCATCCATACAACCTATTCTGTTCCCTTCTTCACAAAAATACATCTTCCCTCTTTTGCTGGTAACTAGCATCACATAAACACAGCACCACCTAAAATGAAACTATTCACACAGTGTCTTCTTCCTATGTTAAATTATTCAAGAAGCTTAGAACAGTTGCAACCCATTGTATGTTCCGACACTGCTGAACAGACAAGCAATATCACTTCCTCAGGCAGAATATTAAAAAAGGAATTTAATTTCAGTTTTCCTGGATAATTTAGTTAATTAATTGCACTCCCAACCATATGAACTTTTTCACTGCTATGCTGAACAAAATAAATTGCATATCTCTCAAATATCTTTCATACATTTTATCACTAGGCAAAGCTTTCACCAGCATAACAGAATATTCAAGTTTAAATCCTGTCCAGAACACTGAAGCACTTATAACCAATTTGTTTCAAAGAAAGAAGTGGAAGCAGACAACCATTTTGAAGTGAAATATGGGCAGACACAAAAATGTACAATTGTTCCAGAACACAGAAGCAGAATAATGGTTATACAAACGATTTAAAAAAAAGGAAAAAAAGAAAAAAATCTCTGTGACACTGCAAGAAAATTTAAGTATGAGTTTCAGAGATGGTGACAGCTTTAGACCCCACTGAAGAACAATACCGAACACTACAAACTGTACTACTCCAAGAGCTGTTTTGCATGATACATGCTAAAAAAGCAAACAAAAAGCAGCAAATTCATTCCAGTTTTCATCCAAAAGATTTCAGTGAATTGCAGCAGCTACACATCTGATCTACCATTGTTTTATTTTTATTCATCTGTGTAAGATAAATGATGCAGAGCAGTCAGTCCCTAGGACTCTATCCAATTATTTTACCATATTGAATGCAAAAAGAAATATTATCCCTCACATTTATGGGAGTATTCTTAAACTGAATCCACTCGGACCACAAATAGCTGAGGAAAATCATTGCAGCATTCCAAGGAAACCAACAGATTTAGATGCTGCCTTAATGTTAACGGTATAGTGCCATGGTACTACTATATCCATTGGGAGTTTTACCTCCTATAGTCCACATCTGAAACATATTAGTGGGAGAAGTGCAAAGGCCTTGTCACCTGGAATTCTGTAGTACACAGGAAGGGAAAAAAAAACCCCTAAGAAAGCCCATAAAAGTCACACACAGCTCTATTCACCCTCTTCAGCGATTTGAATTGCATCCACTGTAACAAACCCGTATACAGTGTGATCTCAAAGGTTAGATTAGTCACCTGTCTGGATGGGAGTACACGAAGTAAACTCCCTCATTGTGTATTCAGTGATTTCTAAAAATAACCTCAGAAAAGCACCATCCGATCAGCTGACTACAGAGGAATGATAATTTCATCGACAACTGCATCAAAGGGCAATTACCCGCTTGGAGAAAAAGCGAAAGGAATGTCTCCAACTACAAGCATTACAAATAACACTCCAAAGAGAAGGCTGATGGACAGACTTAAAACTTACAGATTCAGTTTCCAGCTAAGTCTCAGATTTGTGTGTGCCATTCATAAATTATTTAATCTCTGCACCTCAGTTTGGGGGATGGGAAGAAGAAGAAAAAAAAAAAAAGAATACAGTATTTCTTAAAAAAGAGAAGTGTTGGAAGGATAAACGCATTGGATGGATTCTGGACCAATTGTACCACTGTGGTCAGGGATCCAGACAGACTTTAAGGATTCATAAAATCTTCTGGCCCATGACTGCCTCAGTCAGAAAGCATGGACTCTCAATAAAGAAAAAAACTTACAAAGTCCTCTTCCTCAACCAAAGTCATCATTTTTGGTTTGCAACTTCTCTCAACCAACTCTCACTCTCACTGGGATTAGGCAGTAGAAGAGCAAACCCGTAAGGCACAGCATAGCCAGGGTCCAACAGAAACGACAGCTAACACCCCTAAGACACCAGTGATGACAATTCAAGTATCCAGTTATCTCAGCCAGCCAGTCCACATAAAAATTCAAAACAAGGATGACATGAAAAAAACCCCCACAGACAGTACTGACGGCAATAGAACAAGCAAAACCTAAAGCCCTAATGTGGTGAAAATGCACAGGATTCCCAGGCCAGGCTTTCTTGGGTCCTCCTTTCCTGCCCTGAATCACAGAACTGCCTAGATGGGAAAAGACCTTTAAGATCATTGAGTCCAATCATTAACCCAACAGTGACAAGTCCCTGACTAAGCCATGTCCCTCAGCACTATGTCTCCGATGTCTGCCTGCCTTTTCAGCTATGACAGCGCAAGTGCTTGCGGGGATGTGTCGTTACCTGCAGGAGAGAAGCAATCCGTGTTTAAAATGATGCAAGGGGAAAAAAAAAAAAAAAAAAAGAAGTTACTTTTATTTTTCAGTTGGGTCAATTCTCCAGCCCTGGCTGTCAGGCAGCCCCTTGATACAACACAAGCCAACGGAAAAGACAGTGAGAAAACCAGGAATAAGCAGGAGGACCTGCTTACTGCATAAGGGTTGGGCTAGATGACCTTTAAAGGTCCCTTCTAACCCAAACCATTCTATGATTCTATGATCAACATACCCAGGTGTTCCTAAAAATGAAGACTCCTGCAGGGACATTTCTGAACAGGAGTTCAGTAGTTGTAGAACAATGCTATAATATCCAGGGAACCAATATGATTGAAGCAGGCTAAATAACACCTTGACTAACACTAACTTAACACTGACTTTGCTAGCTGAGGAATCAGCTAAGCTTCTGTTCAGGTAGATGATCCACTCCAAAGCCATGAAAAACAGAGAAAAATTATCCCAATAGCAAAGTATTCTACCTAAAAAAAAGAAAAAAAAAGGAAAAAAAAAAGAGGAATTTAAGTAACTTATGACAGTCAGTACTCCATGCAATTGTATTTGCATATAGAACCTAAAAGGATATTGTAATTAGCAAAATGAACAAACTTTCACAAAAATAATTTATCTTCCATTCTTTAAAAATGAGTGGTTTATTGTTGATTTAATTCATTGATGTGATCAATAAGAATGGGAAAAAATTCCACAGTGAAAACTGCAAAGTTGTGTATCCAAGGGAAAAATACATACATGAACTGAGAGATCACCCAGAAAAAACTGAGGAGAATAACGGAGTTTGGCTTACCAGATGATTGCAGAATCACCACAGGGTGCCAAAGTGATAGAGCCATGTCTTGACAGCTTACATCTCTCTCTGAATCACTGGATTTTTGACTCTGATAAACTCTTACGGCAAAATTACACATACAAAATGGAAGGCAATTGCTTTCATCCACCAGTATGCGAAGTATGGAATGGAATAAAAAGTCTTTCTTGAAGTGCTCTGGTTTTGTAATTAGATTACTGGGAAATAAGCTGTAGCACACTTAAAATCAGCTAGCTTGAGCAGATAGCTAGAAGGAATTGGAATGTGCCCACTACATAACTATAAATGAATAAAAAGCACAAAATGGTTAAATAAATAAATATTTTTTAAAAATTAAAAAGCGCAAAATGTATGAAGAACAGACTGTCTTCCTGAAACAATTCCCTGTCAGCCAAGGTGTCTGGACTGTTATCTAGGGAACTAATGATCAATATGATTTTCTTTGGATAATATAGCACTGATTGCTCATACCTTGTGCTTGTTGAGTTACCCTGACAGACAGGCTGTAGCCTCCTGTCTCCTGAATGCAGAGGGTCCTCCCTAAAATTCCTTACTGTGGTAACAAAGAAGAAAAAGGGATAAACATCAAGAATATTTAAGCTAAAAAAAATAAAGTTAACATAGCTGACTAAAAGCTGTACTGAACAAACTGCGACTAGAAATTGGGAAAAACAAAGGAAATTCTGGAAAGCTTTCCAAACAGGAGATAAAGGGAGATAAAGGGTAACAGATATCTAGTCATTTTAAGAGGGACCTGAATAAACTTACAAAAGATTATTATGTTGTTTCCTATCGTGGTAAGAAACTAGACTCGCTCCTGTAGAAGGTTTCTTCTAGCCCTCCGTTCCTTTGGGAAATCTTTTGATAATGCAGCATTTAAGAGTGGCTATGTATGTATGCCTACAGAATAATGGACAAAATAATGAAAAACCTCTGTATCTTTAATAATGTATTTTAATCTTTCTTATAAACCAAAAATGGGGAGGGGGACTTTGCCTTTGTTTAACGGAAAGCATTGGTGTCTACTCACAACTAGTGTTTCAAAGGAGTCATTCCAATGTAAAAGTTGAAAACGTTAGCTCTTTGTCTTTAGTACTGTTCTTCTTATTTTCTTATCCTTTTCTTTGTCCAAATCTTAGCACTCAGAAATCTGTTTAAATACAGCTGTGGCTTAATTATACTCTGCATTTTTAATCCTGTATTTGTTTCATAAATATACACACACTACACCGAGGTACACACACACGTGCCAAAATGCCACCCTCTCCTAATTCAACGGCTTTGGGCACTTTCAGTACAGTGTCAGAAGCAGCGAAATCTAAAATGGTTTCTGATGTTGCATATTCTAGCATTTCCTTTTACTCACTTAAAATGCTCAGTAAACTTCTGAATCAGAAAAGTGACAATGTAATTCATATGGTGGGATCATTTTGTCCTTTCATGTAATGCTTCATGTTTTGACTCAAAAAACTCTGTTGTAAGACTGTTTATCTTGGCATCTGTTAATTTCAGCCCAGTGTAGTCAAAGAGGCCATATAAATCATTTTCATAGTCCCACTCAGTTTCTACTGATGAGTGCTTAGACTTCTCTTGTTAAAAACAGAAAATAGAGCTTTAATTTTTTTTTTTTTTTGGGGGGGGGGAACCAACACAAATTCTATACAGTACATTAGAAAAGAAGCTATGTTATTTTAGAAGTGGTGCTACGCAGCGTGAACTGAAACAAACTCAGAAATGACCTTCTTGAGCGTGCCCTTGTCAATGCAGTATTTTTCAGAACACAGTACTCATGTCTTCTGTTAATTTACTTTTATGTGACTTCTAACGTTAATCTTGTGAAACTGTTTTTAAGGTAAATTACTTTTTACACTGGAATCTGTGTGGTGTTACTGCAGCGTATCTACAGATCATAGAGAACACTTGTTTGACAAGTCTAAAACAAATACGCTATGATCATCCTGGTATTGATCTTCCTCTCCTGACATGAATTTCAAGGCTCCTAAATAAATGTCAATTTTGGATTAAAATATATGAAAGTTGGGAAATTTATTATCAAACCTGGTGCTCGCATCAGTATTCTTCAAAACGCATAGCCAATCTCTCTTAAAATAGCATAGAAACATGATTTAGTTTGAAAACTGTTTTACCTTACAACCTAAGGCTACACAGCAGAAACAATTACAAAAGATGTCCAAGTTTATTTGCTATGCTGGAAAAATCTGTAATTTTTCATTTTTCTTGCTGTATCTTCAATTAATTTACCTCTCTGAACAGTTACCACACACGATCATATACAACACAAAAAAATCCAATCCTGAAATTACCTGCAATATGCAATGTAAAAAAAAAAAAATTGTAATTTGTGTTGTTTTTTTTCCTAGTACGTTAAGGCTAACACTTTGGCACCCGTCACAAATACACTTTGGACACACTGCTAACGTATTTTTCACAACGTGTTCAGTAATACAAGTGTTAAGTCTTTGAGGTACCACATGCTGAAAATTTCAAAATTACAATAATGAAGTAAATGCATTTCTGAGGCCTGTATAGAGTGTAGCAGAAGCAATTCAAATCATTACACAAAATATTTTAAAGTTTTATATGCTTGATGAGAATTTAGCAACAAACATGTCTGTAATAAGTATACTGGGGAGAGGGACAAGCATATCAAAATAGAGAGAAGAAAACACAGCTTTTAAAATGAGCACTAGAGAGAGGACTCAACTACCAGTGATTAGTAGCAAAGATTTTTTCATCATGTAGGAACAAGGTCCAGTTTCACTTGCCAAAGGCCAATTTCCATTTTAACTACTTCAAAGCTTTCTACTCTGAACAATAAAGTGTGCCAACTAATAAGAACCAAACCCATCTTACCAGGAAGAAATCAGTCCGAGGTAACTGAAACTTCCTGAAATGTTATTCTACACACAACTTTGTATGCCACAATCTGCCCTGACACTTTAAAATAATTAATAATAATAACAACAATGAAATAAAAGTTGTTCAAGTCCATTGCACATTGCCTAGATTGATTTAAGCCCACTGAGAAATACAATGTTCAAACATTTAATTGCTGCTTCCCTCCATAAAGAAGAATCACAGAATCACAGAATGTCAGGGATTGGAAGGGACCTCAAAAGATCATCTAGTCCAATCCCAGATCATCTAGTCCAATCCCAAAACTAGCATCAATCCAAACATCTTTATTGTCTAAATGGATCTGTGCCATATACAGGCTTCGTTCTTCTGGAAGGGGCATTGGCTCAAATTAATAAATATATTTAATACATTTCAGGATGGCACAAAAAGTGAAAGTATTATTTGCTCTTTTCAGTGGAGTGAGGAGAAAACAAAATGTTCTGTTTTTATCATATTTAATTGGGGGAGGAAAAAAAGCAGGAAGGCAGAAACTCAGTAATTGAACATCCTGAAGATGATCTTGGCACCTTTTACAGAACCAAAGGGTATGGGGGAAAACAGCAGCAGAATAAATGGAGAGTCCACGGGCTCTAGTGGTTACATGTTCATTAAACATCTTCTGTGCCAAACTTACAACAGAAGTCTGGGTCTTTATCCTATGCAAGTGTCTTTACACCAGTGCCTTATTTCTTTGTGTCCCAGAAAATTATTTAGCTGTAGAGGACCAGAAAAACAGCCATACTGGGTCAGATCAACACTCTGTTTAACCTGATATCCTCTATTGGTAGCAGCCAACAGCAGATGGTGGGGGCAGCAAGCAAAGGAAAGCACATACACATCCTTCCCCACAATAATCTCCTCGTTTACAGCAACCAGTTTAAAAAGAAAAGACAGAGACTCTCAACCAGAAACAGTACATAACCCAACAGGCTATTCTCAAGAGAAACAAGAAGCCCAGGTTTCCTAAGGGAAAGAAAAAAACTGAACTCTACTCCTTGCAGCTCAGTGTAAGAGCTTCATGACTGCACGCCAGCCTACTGTGGGGAGCAGTGAGGGAGGAAAGGGAAGGAGGAGGCCATCATCTTTGCTCTATTTTTTATTTAAAACAGTTGAAAGTCACTAATACATTCCTTTCTTCTTACCCACAGCAGCTTCATTTTAGAAAGGCTAAAATTAACTATTTCACATTTTCGGTTATTTGGATGGGGTTTTTGCTGGAAGTACTCAAAGAACTAAATCCGAATTTGTGAAAAGTCTCAGGGTACCTTTTTTTCTTTTCCTCCCCCTAAAAGAAATAAAGAGCCCATTACAACAACAACAACAACAACAAAAATGCTTGGAAGAACTGCTAAAGCAGTAAGAAAATTTTGGGAAATAAATCCTCAAGTCATTTGAAAAATAATCCTGGAGACAGGAGTCTTATGTGTTGTTCCCCATACTACACATCTAACCAACAAAGATGGAAATTAAATATTAACACACTGACCTTAGATCCAATACAAACAATAATCTTAACCATTATATCTTTAAAAGAAAATCTAATCTCGCTCTCAATTTTAGAAATTTGTATTAAAATATTGGGCTACTCAATTCCCATAAATCCTTCTGTACTTCATCCACTCCAGTATTTCAGAATAAGTAATAATGCCAGAGGCTGCTGCAGATGCTGAACACGAATAGGAATGTCCTTCCCAAAAACAAAAGGATGCTGGAAAAAACTTGGTTAGTTAGTAAGGAAAAGAGAAGTGATTAAATAATTACTGTTGATACAGAAGAGCAAGAATCAGCTTCTGTGCCTTACTGGACTGGTCTTGTTTAAAAAGTAACAATAGCAAGTTTTGAACACTCGTATGCAACAGGCACAATCGTTTGGCTTTTCCGGTGTATCTTCACAGGCAATCTGATACTTGCTGTAATTAATCCTCTGACTCAAAAGATCAGAGATATCCACAGACATTCTATCTCTGTGTGTTATTTTTCTATTAGAAATGAACTGCCTACACTGCTGGCCTCAATCCACTTTTCTGTTATAGAAGGTGGTAAAAAACTTCCTAATTTCTGTTATTCCCCTCCAAAATCCTCTTTCCTGTCTCCTAATACTATGTCATTTCCTCCCGCCGTGTATTAATTTATTTTCTAAATCCTCCCGTTTCCTTCCACTGATCACCTGGCACATTCAGGGAGGGACTGATAGAAAATGTGGAAAAAAATCCTTGTAGGCATAGTCTGGGGCAAGGCATTCTAGCCTCCAAACGTATTCTAGAATAATAATTTCTAGAACTTTAATTTTGGTTAATTACTTTGCTTGGAGCATGCATGTGATGAAATGTTCCAGAACATTATATTCTACAATATCTATGATAGTTAATTTGTATAAATAAGCTCTTAGGCATAAGGCCTGTCTACTTAAGAGACTGTGATGGTGCAGAGACAGACACTGAACAAAAAGGACAGGGTCTGTGGCAGAATTGTCTCTCCAAAGTCCCTTCCCACAAAAGCATTATTTCTCCAGCATCTGGATTTGTGGTTCTTGTGGGCCCACTGCCAAGGCAATCTGTTTGAACAAGTACTGGTCTGTCTGTCAGAAAAATGTAGTAAACATTTTGGCTCTAAACTATTGTGCATACAGCTAAGGGTATGCATGATGGAAAGAGGTAATACCACTGCTCTGGGAAATTAATCCTTGTAAGTAAAAGGTAATTCTGTTGCAAAGGTAACAGATGGGAAAATTTGCCACTGCGGTATGTTGTATACAAAAACACACTTGAGCACCATGACTTTGTACAATTGCTTTATTTTTAATTAAAACAAAGAAGTGATGTCTAGAAATCAGAATTCTTTAACAAACCACTTCTATCAGTAAAGAGAAAACCCAAATCAGAGGTGAAGAGCCTACAAAATGCTGCATCATTAATATAAGTCACGATGTGATACTGTTGCACACTGAAGAAAATAGGTGCTGCATTTGTGTATTACTCATTCCATTTCCACATGCCAGTGCATGGACCAGTTGGAACAAGTCCAGAGGAGGCCACCAGGATGATCCGAGGGCTGGAGCACCTCTCCTATGAAGACAGGCTGAGAGAGTTGGGGCTGTTCAGAATGGAAAAGAGAAGGCTCTGGGGAGATCTTATAGCGGCCTTCCAGTACCTGAAGGGGCTACAAGAAAGCTGGGGAGGGACTTTTCATAAGGGCAATTAATGACAAAACAAGGGGAAATGGGTTTAAGATGAAAGAGGGGAGGTTTAGATTGGATATTAGGAAGAAGTTCTTCACTGTGAGGGTGGTCAGACACTGGAACAAGTTGCCCAAGGAAGTTGTAGATGCCCCCTCCCTGGAAGTGTTCAAGGCCAGGCTGGATGAGGCTTTGAGCAACCTGGTCTAGTGGAAGGTGTCCCTGCTGATGGCAGGGGGGTTGGAACTGGATGATCTTTAAGGTCCCTTCCAATCCAAACCATTCTATGATTTCTATGCCTCCCTCACTACATAAAGTTGGAAATGCAACAGATACTTAAGCAGGGGGCAGACACCAAGCATTTTTGCACTACAAAACTTCTTGCCTAAGAGAAAAGAACGGAGACTGCTTATGCCAACTGTTTCTCCAGAACACATCCACCTCCCACATTAATTAATTTTTACACTGAGAAATATATTTTCCTTCTCTTTTTGCAATTCCACCACCACCATTGCAGCTATCTGCTTTCAGAGACAACACGACTGGACTTTATTAAATACAGATCTCACAAGCAACGTAACAGTCTTGATGCGCTTACTCTTTACAGTGGCTCATTTTTAAACAAAGGGCGTGTAAATAAATCCCCCTTATCTATTATTTAATTGTTGCTTATTTTTGCAGTTGCACTAGCCAATTCCTGATACCCACATCCATGTATTTAGTACTACATGCTTCAACATCCTAACATACATCATTGTGTAAACAAAGTAACACAGATAACAAGACACGGTTCCAGTGACAACTGTCTTGAACAGCCAAGTAAACTTTACCATCCCTTTACCGGTGTCAAAATTCTCTGGTCGTCAGCCTCCAAGAGATTTTTCTCTAGCTTCATGTTTTTGCATTTCAGTCTGCTGTCAGCATCCGTCAAAACCCTTCATGGTTCGGAGCCCAGCTGCTGGAAGAGGCTGATCCTCACCCTGCCTGGCGCAACAGCACTTACGATGAGCTAGGCTGATGGGATTTTTTGCAGATTTCTCAATTCAGTACTCTCTTCCCTAGTATTAAATCCTTTTATGCACCATCAGAGCCAACAAGAATTAATCTTTGCAGATCATAATATCCTTTTATTCTGCATATGACAAGCTTTTTGAGAATTTTTAGTTATTTATGAGAGTAATCAACAAATGAAACACTTCCCAGATACTCAAAAGTTCCCATTTCAATGGTCTGATTTGGTTTTAGTAGTGTTCGAATTCTCTACTTGAACCAGGCAAACATCTCAGCCATAATCTCTATAAAATGATGAAAAACTAAATAGTAAGTTTTCTCTATATATGATGCAATTACTCTATCCTAAAAATTAAAACATTTGTGGTGTGTGCACAGATCAACTAGATGCCATAAAATGACCCATCCCTCCCTACCCAGCACTCCTTTGACTTTTTCTTTATTTATCAGTTCTAGGGACCAGAAATTAACTAAGCAAAGAAAAGAATCTACAGGAACATAGCACAGTCCACGTAGCACCTCACTCAGTCTTAACAGGCTCTCAGAGCTTCTTAACAGAAACAAATAATAAAATCTGTATTAAAAACATCTTTGGCAGACATATATATGAGGTGGCCATTCTGAACGGGAATAAAAGGCACACAAACTTTATGTAGTTCATGATACACCTGGAACTTTTAGGACACCATACTCCCACAACAAAGAATGGTGGGTAACTGGAGGGGACTCCAGAAGAGACAAAGACAAATCACCTCAAATGTACCAAGTATTCACAGGGAAACACTGAACTAGCTGTCAAAATTAGGATAAGCAGAGGTAATGCAATACATCAGACATCACCCTCTCTACTATTAGGGTAGAAAATTATGAAAAGTATCTACCTACAATACTGGTGCCATATTAATTAATACAGCTTAGTTTTCTTCAGTGGGGAGTCATTTCCCTTTAGAATTTACTACATTTTGTATAGTTAACCTTTCCGTTTCATTTGCCAGTTCTCACACGAAAGCCCAGTGTCAAACGAGAAAACTAATTTTCTCTTGCAACACTGTAAAATTATTTCTATTCTATAATGACTTCAAGACTTCAGCCTGTGAGTTTCACTCCAACCTCCCTGTAATTCAGTATACCACCTCTGAAAATCTCTGCATGGTCTCTCCGTATTAATACATTTTTTTCCCCATTAAAAAGTAGCTGTGTGATAGCATAATTAACAGCAGCGAATGGAAATACAAGATTAGCCAACTTATGGCAATCAAACATTTGATAACATCACTATCTTCGTCTTTCAGTTAAATGGAAAAAAGAAATTGCACTAATTTCATTTTGTTGATGCTTTGCCATGCTATCAGTAAAGAGCTTGAGTTCTTGCTGTATAAATGCATAAACATAATATCCTATGAATTTCCATTTTGGAATTTGTTTTGAAATGAAAGAATGCATCCAAACTGTCATATATTGTCATTTACTTTAGGTGCCCAACTAGAGAAATCTCAAGACACAGTTACAGTCTTGAAAACAATGCTCTTAAATTCTGCTGGAATTTCAACAGCTTTAACTAAAATTAACAGCTCAGGCACTGTCGTCACTAAGGGCATCCTCCTAGAAGTGTAAGTGAATCTTAAGTTACACAATTATTAGTCTACCAAACAGCAGATATGAAACACCCATTACATCGTATTTGATGTAAAAATAAAAGCTTTCCCCTCAGGGTGACCTTTGCCAAAATAATTAGGGAGTTCACATACATAGAACATATCTATAAAATTGAGTGAACAGTACTTCCCTATACCACTGAGCATTAGGAAGGTAAATTCATACGCTGCTGCTACCTAAGACAAAACACTGAACAACTTCTGCATTTAAAATTGAAGCAGTTTAGAACAGAGAAGCAAGTCCAGGCCTATCAGCACTTTTGTTGTGTTCTTAAAAGAAATAGGTAACAGCTACTGAATCAACCGACTGAATCTATACGTAACCAAGAACCATGTGTCCTTGCACCATCACCACAACCATATGGCTTGGGGGACAGGGAAGGCAGTGGCAAACTCTACCACTCCATCCCTATCACAGAGAAGACTGACTGAAAATACTGACATGAAAAGCTTGTCATGCACAACCAGAGCAGTTGAGCAACAGAAGAGAATGAACTAAGCAAAAGAATGAATGAAACCAAACAAAAAGCAGCTTACAAAAGATTTACTACTTCATTGCTTCTTCAATGCTATTCTCTTCAGCACAGCTAGCATCTAGTCTACACGGAGCTCAGTGTAGGAGGACTCTGCTGGTATTTTTGCTGTTGTGGTGTAACATACACCTACAGTTCTGGAAAACAAACAAATTATTAAAAACATGTGCTTTGAAAGACTCTAATACCCCATGTTTTCCCTGTGACAACAGAGCAGGGGCTCTGTGTTTGCATGGGCTAAGGAAATTTCCATTCCTGTTGCTATAGCCAAACAGTAATCCCGTTTGATTGAAGGGGCTTAAGTGATTAGTAAATGCATTTGTTTCTAAGTTGACTTCCCTAGAATACAGCCTAAGTTTCCTTGAAATTGCACATCCTAGGAAAGAAATCTTTCACTAACTAAGGGCAGAAACTATAAAACATATCTGCGTGAATGTTCACACCGCTTCACTCCTTTTTTCCCTTCCTATATGCCTTCCTAATGCAGAACAAAGCTTTCAGGAACGTAAAAGTAATTTGTTCAGCTCTAATCACTTCAGCTGTTTTGATGTATCTACATGCATACTTAGCATAATGCCTAGACAGAATTATAGATTTCAGCCTAGAACTACATTGATAATCTGATCTTTAATCAGGGATAGCTGAGGGGTCCACAAACAGCAGATGGTTCTATACACCACACTTCTCAAAGACAATAAGGAAGAGAGTTTCAGCCTTCCCTTTCAATTCTCTATTTCTTCTTGGTTTAACAAGTCAGATGCCAGAATTTATACTACAGGTTCTTTCATGTTAACTTTTACAGCCACTCTTAAATACACTCCATAGAAATACACTTCACTGCACAATATGTCACCTCCATAGTAAATATTTTTGTGAAACAGTTCACATACACAAAGAAGCAAATTTTTCAAATTCTGTGCAACACCTACTCACTTGAACACAAAGCTCTAGATGAAAAGTACTGAATCACACTACCCAAGCTTATTTCCTGCAAAGCAGCGCTGCTTGTAAGAAAAAAAGCTATTCAGTTACAGTGCTGTATCTCAGCTCCTTCATCAATAAATTCTCCACCATAAGGTAAATTATTTTCTCTTTCAAAATAAAACTAAGATCTATACAACAGCTAATAAAGTCTGCATAACACAGAATCACAGAATCACAGAATGTTGGGGATTGGAAGGGACCTCGAAAGATCCCCTAGTCCAATCCCCCTGCCGGAGCAGGAACCTAAACAATTTTACACAGGAAGGCGTCCAGGCGGGTCTTGAATGTCTCCAGAGAAGGAGAATCCACAACCTCCCTGGGCAGCCTCTTCCAGGGCTCTGTAACCCTCACTGTAAAGTAGTTTTTTCTCAAGTTTAAGTGGAACCTCCTGTGTTCCAGCTCACACCCATTGCTCCTTGTCCTATCATTGGGCATCACTGAGAAGAGCCTGGCTCCATCCTCATGACATTTGCCCTTAACATATTTGTAAACATTAATTAGGTCTCTTAACACTTAGTACTATCCATTTTCTGGATAGGTAACACGTAGAACTCTTCTTCCACTCTCCTAAACTGCAGGGTAGGATGTAGCTGTGCTCTCACCCTTATCCACTTCCCCCTGCCACTATCCCTTCCCGACGTACCTGCCTGCCTCCTTACTGTACTGACTGTTTTCACATTAGCCCTCCCTCCACATTCTCTGTCTGGTGTTTTCATCCTACTTCCCGAACAAACACTGCCGCACTCCCCTTCCTTTGCAGTTCCTGGCAGCTCTGATTCCTCTGAACTTCCTTAGACTTTTGATGCATTTCCTTATACCCTACTTAATGCTCCTGCCTATATGCCAGTTCCTGACCCTCCACCCCTCATATGCCATCACAGTTCTTCTGCCTCTGGATGACTCCCTCCACACCCAGTTTGTCTTTAAGTCGGATTCCAGTTTCTTGCTCTTCCCTTTTGACTGATCCTTATATTAGCTCTTAGACGTTTCAGCTGTCTACTACTTTCTGAGTCATAATTACTTTTGCTTGTGTTCCCATTTCTTGTTGTTACTTAGCCAAATTACTCCTCCACTTAACCCCTGCATTGATGTAAACGTCATCAAAGAAGTCTGGATTTAGTCCAAATAAAAGAGGCTGGTGGTCATCTTAATCACAGAAAATCTCATATCTAATACCAAAACTCTTCCAGCTTATGTCTGTCCCTGCTGAGAGCAACCACCCTACAGTAAGCATTTTGTATACACAAGAGTTTGAGCTTGGTGCTAACAAACATGAGACTGAATGGGGACAGGGCTAGGGAAAAAGAGACAATCCTGCCACCAGCTTGCAATGAAATCAGTAGTTATTATCACTAAACTTCTGTTTGTCCCATAACTTGATCTACATTTTCCAGCTGGGTTTAAGGTAGAAAAAAAAATAATCTCAGTAAAAAGGGACTAAAGGAGAGATTTTAACTTTACATGAAACCTGGGTGTACTCACCATCTCCAGCTATACAAGTACAATTCTCAGTAATTCTGTTTTTCCATAAGCAATTGCCGGCACCGATGCAAGAGTAAGCAAGGAGCCAAACAATTTCTCCTGATGTGAAGATCTTGCACATCTGACCTTGCTAAAACTTAAAAAATGAAAGCAAACGTGAAAGTACTGTCTTCTGGCAGAGCAGTGGCAGTTGCTGTAAATGCTTGTTGACAGTATTTTTCCAGCATTTCTGGAGGCAGGAAGGGGAACTGGTTATTTTGCTAGCCTGCCACTCAGCCAGGGATACTTGCAATCTTTGAGTAAGAACATTTCTCGTCCTCAGTTTAACAGTCATGGTCTGCATTTCAGCATCCACTGCAAACATTTTTACTAGCTCCTCCTTTTACTTCTCCTCTCCATCCCTGCTTTTTAATCCTCTGTGCTTAAATCAGATCTCATCCTAGCTTTCAGAGGATTTGTTAGGAGTATTTGCTAGTTACCATCCTAGTTCTTTCAGAATCCTGGAAAAGAAGTTGAGGAGCCCCAGCAAACTGAGTCCTTAGAGTTCAGTTTTGTTTATGGCTTTGCTTACTTGCACCTCTATCCTGCTATCCATTCTACCTTCTCCCACACTTTGAGCTCAAGAACTACAGCAGAGCACTCATTCAGATTTGGCAATACCTACATTATCTTCAGTCTAACTGTGTATTACCCTTTCTTTTGCTACTCACAATTCTACGTCCTTAAGTTTTCTTTACTGCCTGCTGTCACTCCTAAAGAAACCTGACTTTTTCAAATTTGTCTTTTATCTTTACACATACCTTTTAATGCAAAACTTATCCTGACTACCTGGCTTTTTCTTCCCATTTCTGTCAGACTCTGCTCATTTGTGACATTCTCCTTGGGGTGTTTCAAGTCTCTAGTTTCTCCCATAATTTTCCCCTTTCTTGGGACACTTAATGAACATTCTTCACACTTCAGTACATAAACTCTTCAGTTCTGCTGACCTCACCAGCTCTAAGTTTAGTGACTTTTTCCCTAAATATTTTTTTGCTTGTTTTGCCTTAGTTTTGCTTTTAATTCCTTTGCTTTGCTTTTAGTACACAATGAATTGAGCCCCAACCATTCAACAAACACTTCACTTGTTTCCAGTCTCATCCACAATATCCACTTGATTCCTGCCTTTAAATCAGCAACGCTCACACTAGCTTCTGCTGCTTCTATCTGTTTCCTTCTGTACAGCCTGTTGTCACAGATGCCTGACCATAACGTGGCTGAAATACAGCACTTTTTTATTCCTCTAGCACTCTTCCTCCATGCTTGCAGTGTTAGCAGTCTGCTTTGCCAGACCATACCCAACAGGTTCTCCCAAACTGAAACCTCTCTGTCATCCACCATGCAGATCCCTTCTGCACAGTATCTCTAAAATACAGCGTTTCACTCCACGCTAAGGTTTTTATCTATGATCTCGTAATTTAATTTTGATTATTTCAACATTCTGGCCTTGAGAAATACAATCTTCCTCAGTCATATCCAGTTAGTGGATGTGTGTCACTTCCAGTGTGTCTTCTGTGCAATGAATCCCTCTCCATACCTGTAACAGCACTCTCCTTTGCATCAAATGTAAGACAGTAGTCTTTGATTCTAACACTTATTAGCAGGCAACACCAATCATCTCTTGTTCACTCATGACTCCCCCTCCCTCCAGTCAGACTAACTCCAGCCACAAACAACCATTTGTTTCTTCAGAAATCACACTTTCATGTTTTCCTACCAATGCTTAGTTGCTCTTTATCTTAGCAACACTTATGTTTTAAAGTATCCACAAGCTCTTCTGACATACAGATCACTAACCATAGAATGGGAAGGGGAGTGAGGATGGAAGGTACCCCCACAACTGGAGAAGCTGCAGAAAGATTTCACCCAGAGAATATATCTTCTTTCTTTTCTAGCAGCTTCATGAAGAATGTAACATTTATTTGGAGCCAGTGAGGGCCAAGAGCAAGTTAAGACTCTTGCCACTAGCCCATTTATGAGACACCTCAGCTTAGTGTGAAGCCCACCTGAGCCCCAGGTCTAGTACCACAGAGCTTGGCCAAGGCTGCTGCAGCGGGGGCAAGGCTGAGGAGCTCCATGGAGGCAGGACTACCCGCCTGTGTATGAACTAAAAGACATCACTTCACAGGGGTTCAGCTACAAACACAGTGCACTAGTCAGTTGCACCAAGTCTGCCTGGATTCTCCACCACCTGTACTCACCAGCCACGTCCGCTTGCCACGTGCGCTGTAAGCGCTTTGCAGTAGGGATTAGGCTTTTGTCCAGTGCCTTTGCAATGCCTTTCAGAACAAAGGCTTCACCTTTACCTAGCATTGCTCTATATTACGGTACACAGAGAACAACATGAAGATGAGAAGAGGAAGTGAAGGTGGGTTAAACCTAAGCAGAATTAGCAACTCTCCACATCTACTCTCTTTTAGCATCAGCATGAAGCACACAAAATCCAGACAAGGTGGTTCTGAGAAATGCAGCAGCACCAGGGACAAATCAAGACAAAAGCCACAGTTGGTAAAATACTTCAGAAATGTACATATTTTCCACTGATCCTCCTATGGGGAATGGGGGCATTTGGTAATAGGAAGCAGGGGTATCATAAGATGCACCAAGACAAGGTGCACAGCAATCCACCTATATGGCTTGAAATTGTTTTAACTGACTGCAGATTGTCTGTACTTTAAAGTTTTATGGTTTCAATTCTGTATTTTAAAACATGCACCAAGCTCCATCTGAAGACCTACAGTTTAGCTCCCGTATTTCTCCAACTTCCACCCTCTATATTCCTCTCAATAAGAAAACAATTCCCACACTCCTTTTGAAATCATCATGCCATTTGTGTCATAATGGCTTTTCCAGAAGCCTCTTTGGATGCTGATGACAGAGAATCATGATTCCAGAAAGGAAGCAGAAGTGGAACACAAAAAGAGTTTTAAACAACATGTATTTATGGAACTGTGTTTAGTAATGAGGCAAGGGAAGCATGCAAATATGTTCTACCAAAGAGCACATTATAGTGGGCACAAAGACTTATTTTATTAAAAGCAAATACACAGATAGCAGTACTAATTTTCCCCAAACACACTATAATATGTGATATTTCCTACTACTTCTCAACAAAAACACCTTCTTCACATAGCTTTCAAAAGCAAGTCATGTAGTGTAAGACAGAAATCCAGTCATAAAGACCTAATAAGCAAAAAATACATCATAGGGAAAGGATAAATTTTAAAACCACACTTGTATGCCATGTATCCAGTCTCACATTTGCCCGCTCTACCAAGCTGTTATTACCTCTCACCCTCGTTAGTTTTGCAGAACCAAAATGGAGCAGAGAAAATTACAGAATTTTAATGTACAAGAGACAAATTCAACAAGCATTGATCCCTCCAACTGAAAACTGTGGGATCACCTTAGGTGGCAAGAAGTTGTTACCATCTATGACACAAAAACTTGCACTACGAATGACAGTGAGGAAGGAAAGGACTTGGTACTGAAATGAGAAATGATCTGCTGCATCCCTAGGACTGGAAATAAAAAAAAAAAAATTAAAAATTTAAACTGTAAAGTAATAGAATCATTGAGGTGCAATAACCATGGAAGAGGACCTATGGAACAAAGCCAAGTATAGACCTGAAATTACAGGTTATGGTTTTAACATTAATTTCACATATTTTACAGAAATTCCTGGAGAGTGGCTTTTGAATAGACCCCAAACAATTAAAATCTATTTCTACCCAGAGAACTAAGATTATCTTTGGTACTACTGTACTGTTTCTTTTGCTTGTACATTTTACATCTTTCCACCACACATTCATCCCATCTACTTCTTACAACACATTCATCCCAGTAGCAAGTGCTACTATGCTGGGGAGAGTGCTCCAGTATCCTATTAAACTTCTGTCAATGTTTCCAGTCTCCTCTCTTTACAGGGAAATTTGTGCATGCAGTAAAGTTTAACTGGGGAGGGTAAACTTTGCACCTCAGGTCCTGACTTAGATGGCAATGTCTTCAGCACATGAACTGCCTGCTACTCTGTGTTTACATAGTAGCCTGCACAACAGCCCCCCATCCTTCCTTCTTGGTCCACAAGCACTGGACCACAATAAACAGGTAGAATAGAGACAAACAGGTGGGATTTTTATGGGCTTCATTTCCAGTCTTTACTGTAAAACCTAACCCACGCTTCAAAAAAAAGTGGCACACTTGGATTCTAGTCATTAAATCACTCTACAAAATAATTTCTAAAAATCTTTAATGATCACAGCTATAGGACCACTTTGCAGCCTCCATTACAGTTTAGGGACTATTTTATTTAGCTTATAGCACATAAAAAAAGAAGTGTATGTTCTAAGTAATAGCAGTACTAAAATCAGATTTTTAAGTGCCCATAGCATAACAGTCATCACACATTTTTAGATCCTGGGACTTTTAACAGGAACAGTCAACTAAAAAGACTGCATTTGTTGGACTAGACTACTGATTTCAAGGAACCCCTCCCCCAATCATGTGACTATGCTCTGCACTCTATCAATTAAAACTTGTTTAATCTTAGTCACTATCAGACACGCAAAGATTAAACAGTAACCTGTAAGGGCCTGTGACATATACTGCTCACTTGTAATTCTGTTTTAGCAGAAGCTAAAGATTCCCAACGTTTTGCTAAGCAACGTCCTAATCTGAAAACAATGCAGAAATGATACGATTCCTTTTCCTTTGAAATCACACTGTGCTCCACAAGCATGCCTTTCCTAATCCCCTTTCCACTACAGAGAGCAAAGGATCAGATTCTCCAAGTGTTTGAACAGGCACCACTTCCCAAACTGCAATGCAGGTGCTTCTGGTGATCTCAACAGCCATGATCTGGGGTCTGTAACTGGTGTGCACAACCACAGAACACAGTAAAATTCAAAGTATTTTCAATTCATACTAAAAGTCAATCATATTCTGCAACAGCCAGAGGTCAGTTATTCCAAGTTCAGAAAACACTGATTTAAGGCAATACCATTGCCCACGGAGACATATCAGTAAATTATACACTTACAACCGTCCAACATCTTATTGATTTCCTCTCTTAAGAAGCCTTTTCCACTCCATCACTGAAAGCAAGGCCTCATTGACAAAACTTTTAAGACACTTTTAGATACCTGACAATTAACTAAGACAGAATTACTAAACTGGCAGCCAGCAGTGCTACTGAACAGTAAGTGCAAGACTTCCCATGGGGACCTGGAAATACGTATCTGTGCTTGCACAGAGCTGGGCTCTGGCTCACAAGCCACGCTGGCCCCCACCTCCTGTGCTCCTGCACTGCCTCCCGCTGCCCCGGCTTCCAAGGGAGCATGAGGCTCGGGAGACTCAAGCTGGCTTCACCCAGGCAGTTGCCTGGTCCATTCCAGAACGAGACCTGCTAGGAAAAGCAGTTAAGAGACATCCTCCAAGTTAATTTGTTGATTTAATATGTGTATACAATATCCTGGAAAATGAAAACATAACTGTTCCAGTTAATAAACCAGCTCTTACAGTCACTTGTTAAAATCAATGCACACACAGAGCCAGCAGTCAGCACGGTTTCAACTTACCTGTGCCCTGTTTTGAGTAACACATTCCCCAAATCGTACACAGACAGATTTCCTAGTTTTCAGAACCCTGCTGTCTACTGCAGCAAAGCTGTGTGCACTGGAAACTGATGCTTCACCGTGCTTGTGACTCTGGAAATGCACAGGTGCTCTGTATTACCTGTACATGGTTAGATGCATTCTTTACTAAGTCTGAGCTCATAACAAGCTGATGAACTAATCCTTGCCCAGCCTTTTAGAAAAAAGGTGCTGAGCACTGACTTCACTATTACACAATTTATAGACAGGTTTTTATCAATGGATCACATTTAACCTGAAAAACCAGGCACATCGTGCTAAAGGACCTGAGTATTTCCAAACCAAAGTCATAAGTCTGAAAAAAGATTTCACAGTTTTGAAACCATGAAATTTTGTTTGTTGCTCTTGATAAATTACAAAGAAAAAAAAAATTCAGTAGTCATTTCAACACACTCTTTAGGACAAACAGGTAGCAACTGCTGGTATTTTGCCAAAGTGCTAGACAGATCAATACTATTAAGAACAGCTATAACCAGTGCAGTCTCTGATCTCCTGCCTTCCAAACTTTACTTGGATCTGTAACACACTAGGCACATTCTTTATCATTAGCATAAAAGACAATTTTTGTACCTAAGCTAGCAGAGAGTGTCTAATATCCAAAATATGCAGATACAAAGATTTAACAAACTGATCAAGTTTCTTTAAAAATCAAACAGCAGTGTATCAGAGATATGACACAAAAACAAATGCCAAGAAGATTAAATAAGAAAGGAATCCACCATATTCAAATTTTTAAATGTGTATCGTTCTCATAATGTAAAAAGAAGTTTTCAAGACACAGCTCGAGGTGAATCTTTAAAAAACCTTAACATATAAGTTAAAAACTTCATGGCATCATATATAAATTTTATATAATCAGGCATGAAAATGAAAAACAAAAACTTTTTTGTATGTTTTTTCAAAGAAATACAACATTTTCTCAACCATACAGCTTTAGAAATTGAGGCTTAGAGACAGAGCAATTTTTTTTAGACTTGCAATCAAAATCTCTAAATGTAGCAAAACCGCTTTTGACCCAAACACTTACAGTAACTTTGATTTTGTGTTAATCAATTATTAGGCAGCTCTGCCTTACAACTCAAATTATTCACTATTGTAAATATTCTTTAAGAAAAAGTTGTCTTTGATACAGAATTGTTGATCTTAACACTATCAGGTCAATAAGGTATGATTAAATCCAGGCATTTAAGTGCAAGCTTGCAGGGAAGAAAATTACCTCAGGAACAAAACAGTAATTCCTTCTGTGCAGATTATTTAGAATTCAACTCCTTGCTTTAGTGGTTTTGGGAACTGGCAAAACAGGAAAATCTTGAACAGGGTGTCTAAACACCTAACCTGGGTTTTGTTCACTTAAGACACGTTAATAATCCATTGCTAGTGGCAGTTCTTTTGTAAGAAGGGACATCAACTACTGACAAGATTCTTTTTGCTGAAAAGGCTCTTTTAAAAATATATGCTTACTGCAAAACAAATCAACTAAAAACACACTGCTTACTGCAAAACAAATCAACTAAACACACTGTAAGAACTGAAGTAACAGGTAGATGGAGCAAATTAATCTGCATCACAAGAGATATTTCCCCCCTCCCACAAGTTACTTCAGCGAAGCTGCTGAGGGAATCGAGATACAGAGTGGCTTCTCCTTTCATTGTGCATATATGACGGGGATGTGGAATGTGCTCTCACTGTGTTCAGACCTGTCCCAGATTTCCCTCTGATTTGAAACAAGAGGGAAATGAGTCTTTCTCTCTCTCTCTCTCTCTCTCCCCGGTGCTGGCAGCCACCCTCCGTGGCAGGGAGGGCTCTTACTATCAGGTTCAACGGCACATTTCGCGTATCTTTAAACAAACAGCTCTCTTCGCCAGACAAAAGCGGCTCACACCAAGTATCCGCAGCCCGGGCTTTCCAAGAGAAGGCAAAAAAGAGGAGGCTCCGGCTCCGGCGCACCGAGGGGAGGCTGAACCGGCGCCGCTTCTCCCGGGAAGGGCAGGCGTCGCCGCCCGACGCCGGAGAAGCGGTTCCTGAGGGAAGGCTACCTTCAGGCGTGAGCCCGAGGTGGGGGAGGGCGTTTAAATTTCTATGGGCGGGGACTGGAAAGATGATTAAATCCCACCTGTGCCAGGCAGACACGCACACACGGGGGAAAGGACACCCCAACCTCCCGCACCGCCGG
>NW_010335544.1:0-690 GCF_000700745.2 Antrostomus carolinensis
CAGGAATTTGGGGATCCCCAGGAGCTGGAGAGCCCCTGGGAGCTGGAGGTGCCTCAGAGAACTGGGGATCCCAGTGGGATCTGGAGATCCTCATGAGTTGGGGATCCCTCTGGGAGCTGAGCATCCCTGGGGATTTGGGGGTCCCCAGGAGCTTGGGAGTGCTCAGGGATTTGGGGATCCCCAGGAGCGGGGAAGCCCTTTAGGAGCTGGAGATCCCACAGGGAGTTGGGGGCCCCTGGGAGCTGGAGGTGCCTCAGAGAACTGGGGATCCCAGTGGGATCTGGAGATCCTCATGAGTTGGGGATCCCTCTGGGAGCTGAGCATCCCTGGGGATTTGGGGGTCCCCAGGAGCTTGGGAGTGCTCAGGGATTTGGGGATCCCCAGGAGCGGGGAAGCCCTTTAGGAGCTGGAGATCCCACAGGGAGTTGGGGATCCCCAGGGATTTGAGGATCCCCATGAGTTGGGGACCCCACAGAATGAAGCATCCCTGGGGATTTGGGGATCCCTAGGAACTGGGGACACACCAAGGAGCTGAGCACCCCTGGGATTCGGGGATCCTCAAGAGCTGGGGATCACCCTCAGGACTTGAGCATCTCCAGGGATTTGGGGATCCCCAGGAGCTGGGGACCCCCCCAGAGAGCTGAGCACCCCTGAGGATTTGGGGATCCCCAGGATCCAGGCACCCCAGTT
>NW_010335545.1:0-224 GCF_000700745.2 Antrostomus carolinensis
GGGACGGGGCTCGTTCTCTAACCGCTGTCGCCTGCCTGCGGGAGAGGCCGCGCTGCCAACCCGACCGTGGGCGGGAGCGGGGAACGCCCCCACCCTCCCCTTCCCTCCACTCCACCGCGGGCTGAGGGGAGCTCCGTCCGTCCGTCTGTCCGTCCCAGCGCGGAGGGGCTGAGGGAGCCCCTTCCCCCTCACCCCGCCATGCTGCTTTTCCACGGCGGGGGGGG
>NW_010335545.1:267-3608 GCF_000700745.2 Antrostomus carolinensis
GAGAGACCTGCCTTCTCCTAACCCCTTCCCAGGCGGGGAGAGGGCTCCCCTGCCCTGCCCGCGCCCCGGCCAGGCTGGGCTGCCCTGCCCTTTGCTCCCGTCAAGCCGAGGCTGAGTCAGACGCCTGTCAGGCTGCGAGCAGGTGGGGACAGAAGCTGCTCCGACCTCCGAGGGAACGGGTGGTCATTCTCCTTCCCTCTCCCATTGTGTTCTTCTCTCCCCATAGGTGGTGGGGCTGAATCAAGGTGAACTCCTCCTCCGAGTCCTTCGGCCGGTGCAGCCCTCGCCATGGCCGTGGGTGTGCTCGGGACCTCGCTGCTGCTGATGGCCGGCATCGCGCTCAGCGTGGGGCTGTGCAGGAGATTCACCCGCCGCCGCCTGCGCTCCCACCAACGCCTTTGCACTTTCCTCTTGGAGATGTTGAGCACCTTCCAGATTTGCGCTTGTACTAACGAGCTTTGCCTGCTCGGCAACGTGGAGCCGAAGCCACATACCGCCCTTACTCTCACCTACGGCTTCACCGTCCTGCACGGTTTGACTCTGACTGGGAGCACATGCAATCCCTGTGGCACTTTGCAGCCCATGTGGGGTGGTGGGATCTCGGTTAAGATGGGTGGACTGAAGATCGGAGCTCAGTTCGTTGCTGCGGTGCTTGCCAGAGTGTTTATGCACTTTATCTGGAGCCTGGAGATGGCAGAACCACATTCTGGAGCAATTTCACAGGGCTGCGGCAACCCCATGCAGACTACAGAGGTGCAGGCGTTCTGCATCGAACTGCTCTTTTCTGTCGTTTTCCAGCTGACCATCCTGCGAATGGAAAGTGTTAATCCTAAATACAAAGTCCATTTGATTGCTCTTCTCATCACCATGCTCGTCTATGCAGGTCAGTCTTTATTTTTTTCTTTTTTTTAAATTTTTTTCTTTATTTTTATTTTTTTTAATTTTTTTATAGCCATAAAGTTGTAACAGAAGGGTGGTTTTTTTCTTAAAAAATGCTAAGATGCAAAATGATTTTTCTTAGATTACAAAAAAATGCCTCGAGGAAAGTCTTTGGTCCTACGTATGCAGTGTTCATTTTGAGTTTGTATTATATAAAGTTTGCCTGGTTAGATTCCAGGTAGGTGTGGGGTTAAGAATGAAATGAGTTATGAATTTAAAATGGTGTCAAATCTACAAGTAAATACAGCTACGAGTTTCACAGAACACTGTTAAAATAGCTGGGTGAAGGATTGTTTCATAATCCAACTTGATGTAGCGTGAGAGGTTTCATACAATGTGCTCTGATTTCTAAGGGGTGTTGCAAGAGAGCACCGCTGTCTGCATCAGGAAAGTAATGCTGATTGTGCCACAGCAGGTACAGACCTGAAACATGGAAGTTCTCTATTTAAATAATGCATAATTCCTAGCAGTGCAGTTTATTTAACTACCTTAAATCCTTAAATCGGAGGCAGGAATGGTTATTTGGAGAATGCTTGCAGAAATGATGAAAACAAATGTAAAAAGAAGAAAAAAAAGTTAAGTGCCTGTTGTACCGTGGCATTTACAAGAGTCTCCTGTCCCTGAAATGCTCTGTGTGTCTGTGTCCTTGCCTCTTGCCTGATTGTCACCTCATGTTTCCCAGAGCTGGGACACTGTCACCTGCACAGCCTCTCTGGAGCAGTGGGAAGAAAGATGTGAGAGGAGTCAGTCTGAACTTCTTACTGTTGATGCTCCCTGTTGTTCCCAGTGATGTGCCAGAGTTGTTATGTCACTTGTCACTTGAGGACTGCCCTGCAAGGGAGTGGTTTGCACTGGGAAGGAGATTCTGTGGTTTGGAGTACAGGGAGGTGAGAGAAAGATGGTCACAGAGCTCCCACCACAAAGTCATCTAGGAAATTATCAAATCCATTTATGAGAGAAGGAGATCACTCTCTTATCTGCAAACATCTGGGATGTCATTGACATCTTGTCCCAAAGGTTTAACTGTATGATGTTATCTAACATAATAGCATATAGTAGAATAAAGTAGAGTCACATTTTCAGATGTATTACTGAAAAAAACCTTCACTCATTATGTCTAGCTGAAATTAGCTAATACCTGAAAGATTAAAAGAAGTCCATGGAGAATTTTGAGAATTAATTTAGCAGTTTGAACTACTTTCTAAAATTAATTTTGGAAAGCAGAGGCAAGGTGTCAGTGCATTTTAGCACATGAAATATATTTCTGAATTGCTCAGAAATTAGTAGTCAGATATTATCCTCCCTCTCCTACGAGCGTAGAAACCTGAATTCCTTCTTAACATTCCTTTCCTGCTTAGCAAATAGTCCTATAAAATAATAGGTGTCACATCACCTTTCTCTTCCCAAGTTCATACAGAGAATTCATGCCCAGTGTCGTTGGCCAGGCTGCCCTCATGGTGATGTGACACCTGGGTCCCCCACAGGGTCACAAGTCCTGCCAGCAAACCTGCTCCAGCGTGGGCTCCTCTCTCCACGGGGCCACAGGTTCTGACAGGAACCTGCTCCAGCGTGGGCTTCCCACGGGGTTACAGCCTCCTTTGGGCACCCACCTGCTCTGCCGTGGGGTCCTCCACGGGCTACAGGTGGTCATCTGCTCCACCATGGACCTCCATGGGCTGCAGGGGGACATCTGCTCCACCATGGACCTCCATGGGCTGCAGGGGGACAGCCTGCCTCGCCATGGGCTGCACCACAAGTTGCAAGGGAATCTCTGCTCCAGTGCCTGGAGCACCTCCTCCCTCTCTTTCTCCCTGACCTTGGTGTCTGCAGTTGTTTCTCTCACATCTTCTCACTCCTCTCTCCAGCTGCAATTTTGCCCTGTTTTATTTTTTGGGTTTTTTGGGGGTTTTTTCCCCTTTCTGAAATACGTTATCCCACAGGTGCTGCCACCTTTGCTGATGGGCTCAGCCTTGGCCAGCAGCAGGTCCAGGAGGTGCAGGACTTTTAACTTTAGAGATAGAGTGTTCTAGCAGGGATCTCTGAAAGGTGCATTACATCCACAAAATAAAATTCATGCTAATGATTTCTTTTTACGCTCTGAATTTAAAAACTAAATTGGTTGTGCCTTCAGGATCCGGGTTTATTACAATTATAAACGTTAGAAAATGTATCTCATATATAGTAGATCGTATTTCATTCCATTCATTGTGCTCTACTCTATGTTTGAAAGCTGTAGCCTGTAAGAGGAGTGATTGCAGTCTAAAAAAGAACTGTGAGAAGGTATATAAGTCTTACTCCAGATCATGTTTGGTTTGGTCACAGTTTTGAAGGATGGCTTACACCTATCTCACAGGGCTCAAAAACGTTAAATTATATTTATAGAATCACAGACTGGTTTGGGT
>NW_010335546.1:0-426 GCF_000700745.2 Antrostomus carolinensis
AACGAGTACTTTAGTGTCTGCTCTGGGGGTCGGATTAAAGGCAAGACATATGTTGAACTGGTCTTGGAAAATCCACTGGACAGAGAGGAGCAGGCGGAGGTGTTTTTCAACCTCATCGCTGTGGATGGGGGCTCTCCCCCCAGGAGTGGGAGCACCCAAATCCATGTGGTTGTTCTAGATGTAAATGACAATGCTCCTGCCTTTACACAGGAGCTGTATATTGGGCAGGTTTTGGAAAATGCTCTAGAGGGCTTTGTAGTTCTGAGGGTGGTGGCAACAGATCGGGATGTGGGACCTAATGGGGAGATCTCCTACCAGTTTAGCCAAGTGGGGGATGAGGGCCACTCAGCATTTTCTATTGACCCCATGAGTGGTGAAATTAGACTCACAAATTCTCTGGACTTTGAGACAGCAGAGAATCATGAG
>NW_010335547.1:0-1878 GCF_000700745.2 Antrostomus carolinensis
CATTCCCCCATTCAAACTTCCCTACCCTCTCCCCCAAAACCTTCGCTACCCTCCCCCCAAAAACTTTGCAGAGACAGGCAGCTAGGGTCCAGAGAGCAGCAGATGTAGGGCAGTGCCATCAGACAACACTGGGGAGCGAGTGTGTGTGGGGGGCACAGAAAAGGCATCTCTTTTCACAAAAAAAAGAGGTTTTGCTTCCTCCAGATGCACATGAGCACCCCAGGAAGAAGTTTGTGCAAGTGCCTGACAAAGTCTTACCCCTCGATGCCTCCACATGCAAGCAGCCCACTGGAACCCCGCTCCCTGCTGTCTGTTTATAGCTTAAAAATTAGGATTGTGCTCCCTTCTAGCTTCTCTTCTCTTTTGAGAAGCTACTTTGCAGCAGCTTGGTTTAGATTAAGATGCATTTCGATCACCAAGGGCCTTTCCCTGCAGAAACTCCCAAGCAAAAGCTTCTTGACCCGAGTCCCGCCTGAAACAGTATCTGGAAACAAGAGTTATGTTTTCAGACAGCGGGTATAATTTTAACTTGCTAAGCTTCCAGCGATCTCAACTCCATGCCTTGTCCCTGGGAAGTGCAAAGGACAACTCCTCAACTTTTGAACCCTGTCACAGCTGCTCTTCCAACAGCCCTGGCACCTGAAGCCCAAGGCCAGCGCTGCTTTCAGTCCACAACAACAACCAGCATCTTCGGGGGGTTAAAAGCTGCACATTTTCTTGGGGTGTTTATTTGCACTGAACGCTTAGATCAGATGGTAGGATCTACAAAGCTTCCTTGATGGTACAGAAATGAAGGGGTTTTTTGTTTGTTTTCTTTTTTATCCCTTTTCAAAACAGGCTCTGAAGATGCGGTTGCCTTTTGCCCATAATAATAAGATATTATGCTGCCAGCTGTTGTGAATTATATATGAAGGAAGCTGATTTGAGGAGCAACTTGTAAATAACTGTCTGATGAACACAGCATAGCTCAAGTATCTACCACACATGCAGTGGCCAAGAAACAAGGCTGGTTTCTACACATCCTCCAGGCACTTATCTAGGCGGTAGGACAGAAGCTCAGGAAATGACACTTTTGGGACTCTAAACAAGGGACAGACAAAGATAATTATCACAGAATCATAGAATAATTGCCTAGATTGGAAAAGACCTTTTTAGATCAGCTGAGAGAAAAAGAGTCATAAATTGAGTCAGTTGATAACCAACCTGCCAGGGAAAAATCACCTTTCCTGAGCAGGGGCTGTGGGGAAAAAGGGCACAGAGCCTGCTCACTGTTTGAGGTTTATTAGCAGGAGGGTGCTCAGGCACTCGCTGCTGGGGTGCTGCCCCCCCACCATCATAGAACGTTCTGAGTGGGAAGGGACCCACCAGCATCATCCAGTCCATCTCCTGTCCCTGCACAGGACAATCCCAACATTCAGACCATGTGTCTGAGGGCACATGTTGGCCAAATGCTTCTGGAATCTTGTCAGGCTTGGTGCCATGACCACCTCCCTGGGGAGCCTGTCCCACTGCTCCACCACCCTCTGCCTCAAGAACCTTTTCCTCATGGCCAACCTCACCCTCATATATCAATATACAATCATCCTCATTCCCACCATCATCCCCGGCATCCAGACTCCCACCCGGGGCTCTCCCCTCACGGAGAAGCGACTCCCCGATGGGGATTCTAAGCGGGAGGCAGCAGAGCACAAAAAAGCAGCAAAGCGCAGCCCGCTGCCCCCGCACCGCCCGGGCTCTGAGGGGCCCGGAAGGCCGCAGCGGGGAGAGCCGCACAAGAACCGCGCCGCACCGCCCCGCACCTGTCCTCGGTGTTTATCATCCTGGGCTGGGCTGGGCTGGGCTGGGTCGCTGGGTCCCTGTGTCCGTCAGTCAGTCAGT
>NW_010335548.1:0-550 GCF_000700745.2 Antrostomus carolinensis
AGAGACTGAGGGTCTCGTACGGGTTGGCCAGGCCTGTGTCGGGCACAGATGGGGGTCAGCAGGGTGTGGGGGTGCCATGATGTGTCCCCCTCTGCTCTGGCAGCATTTCCTGTCCAGGCTGGCACCACACAGGTCACTGCCTGGGGATAGGAGCCCCCGGAGGGGGTCCCCCAAAGCCATGCCAGGTGCCAGTGCTGATGCCAACAGGCAGAAGGGTGTGTGCCAAGAGGAGGCAGGTCCCTATGCCAGCCCTGCCACCACTCACCCTCGTCCAGGGCAAAGCCCACGTTGAGTGCTTTGAACTCGGGGCGCTGCACAAACATCTCCATGCCCTTGTGTCCACCCACCTCCTCGTCTGCGGGGAGAGCCTGGCATGGAGGAAAGAAGTGGGGCGTTCCCCAGCCCACCACCCCCTGGTCCTCCTTCCACGCCAGCCTGGGTGCCACTGGCATACCCAATGTCCTCGGGCCTGGAAACCTCTCCAGCCCCAGCCGAGGGGAGCTCAAAATCCAGAGGGGTTGGCAGGGGTGTGCCCAGCTGCCATGTCACA
>NW_010335548.1:692-1003 GCF_000700745.2 Antrostomus carolinensis
GCAGATGGCCACTCCTGGACATCATGGAGGAGGGGGGCTGGTGTGCCCTGAGCCACCCTGGAAGGGGTCAAGCAGTGGCACCCACAGCCCCAGGGACCTTGTGGATGGTGGCATCCTATCCTGCATGACTTAGAGGCACCCTCACACCGTGCCCACTCTCCCTGCCAGACACAGAGCCCTCCACTCACTGGATAGAGACACACTTCATGTCCTGGGCACCCCGGGCATAGATGTTGCCTTGTGAATCCTTAACAGCCTCGAAGGGTGGGTAGGTCCAGTGCTCCTGTGGGGAAGAGCAGCCGTGATGGCAG
>NW_010335549.1:0-3744 GCF_000700745.2 Antrostomus carolinensis
TCCTCCCAGTATCTCCCACCATAGAAGACCCAGGTAACTGGGTGCCCCCCACCCATTCCCTCTACGTACCCTCTTCTTCTTGCAGGATGTTGGGGTGTCCTCAGATGTCCCTTCCCAGATGTCTAGGTCCCCCCCCCCCCCCCGAGGTGTCGGGGCCCCCCCCCCCCAGGATGAGAAGGTGGTGGTGGTGGTGGGAGGAGGGGGAAGTGGTTTTGACGACGTCCAGGAAGTTTGATGTTTCCTCACCACAACCCAAAGCCACGTTCGTGGAGACACGTCCACCAGGGACCCAAAGGTGTCCACCCCCAACCCACCATCTCCTGCATCTCCACCATCATGGTGGACAGGAGATGGACCACCCAGATACCTCAGGCTTCTTTGTGTTTCTTGAGTTGGAGGAGGAGTTTGGGAAGAGCTCTTGATCTTCTCCTTGACCTCACCCATCCCCCACTCCATGCCCAGCTATTTTTAGCAGCCGGATGTTGATCCTGCCAAGAGGACCCAGGATGCTCCTCCTCCTGCATCATCCCAAAGCCTCCAGAGATCCTGATGCTCCTCCTCCTCCACCACCATCTATCACCACCCCAAAGCCTCCAGAGATCCTGGTGCTCCTCCTCCTCCACCACCCTCCATCCCCATCCCAAAGCCTCCACTCCAGAGATCCTGGTGCTCCTCCTCCATCACCATCCCAAAGCCTCCAGAGATCCTGGTGCTCCTCCTCCATCACCATCCCAAAGCCTCCAGAGATCCTGGTGCTCCTCCTCCATCACCATCCCAAAGCCTCCAGAGATCCTGGTGCTCCTCCTCCACCACCCCAAAGCCTCCAGCCATCCTTGTGCTCCTCCTCCTCCACCCTCCCAAAGCCTCCAGAGATCCTGATGCTCCTCCTCCACCCTCCCAAAGCCTCCAGCCATCCAACGGTCCCATCACCTTCTCAAGAGACCTCAAGTTCTTCCTAAAAGAGGACAAGGGGCACCAGGGAAGGGGTAGTAGCTCAGCCCCAGGGAATTCTGGGAGCTGAAGAACCCAGTTATCCAGGTTCCCACACTCCATGACCTTCTTTCACCCAGTTGGCTCTTGTAGAGTTTGGTGAAGATCCAGATTCCCACCCTTGTCCTTCTGTGTTCACCTACTTGGCTTCAGAGCTTGGAGAGGACTCAGGGATCCAGGTCCCCACCCCCACATGTACTTTCACCCCCTTGGTTCTCCTGGAAGTGGTCCAGATGAAGGATCAACCCATTGGTTGCTACCCATGACCTCAAAAGTGGAGGAAGAGAACGAGGAGAAGGGGGCAGGGATGGAGAAACAACTCAACTCAAGGTCTTGGTTGAGTCCATCTCCACCCAATGTCTCAGCAGACCCCACCTCAACTCAACTCAAGGTCTTGGTTGAGTCCATCTCCACCCAATGTCTCAGCAGACCCCACCTCAACTCAAGGTCTTGGTTGATTCCATCTCCACCCAACATCTCAGCAGACCCCACCTCAACTCAACTCAAGGTCTTGGTTGAGTCCATCTCCATCCAACATCTCAGCAGACCCCACCTCAACTCAACTCAAGGTCTTGGTTGAGTCCATCTCCACCCAACATCTCACGTTAACCCAACATGAAGCTTCTGATGAACCCACCTCAACCAGACTCAACCCACCCAGCCCAACCCAAGGAAGTCTTTCATAGGTTGACCACCAAAAACCTTCTCATCTCACCCAAGATGGTCTCTTAGACATCCATGTACCCCACAGCCACCCCCACCATCGCCATGTCCAAGGTTGGGCTTTTTTTAAGTCTGAAGCTCCCAAGATGTCACCAGTTCAACATCATCCACCCGTTGATGTGAAGATGCTCCAGATCCACCACGTCCAACCGCCTCAGATGGACTCTCACGTTGCTCCACCAGCATCCGGCATCTACCACAGATCCAACCAAGTCCCACCACATCCCAAACCTGCTGGAGACCCTGTCTCAAGGCAGCAGAGGAGAAGCAGAAGATGAGAGGATCAAGGCAAGCGCTGAGCGTGGTGAGCAGCACGGCGTAGGCTCTCCACGGTGGGTTCTCCTGCCGTAGATACCCCACCACGTGGGAGACGTTGAAGGGGGCAAAGCAGAGGACAAAAGCCACAGCTGTGGTCAACGCCAAGGCCACCGCTCGGCGCCTTCTACTCGGTGCCGCGGTGGGGAGAGCGACCACGATACAGACCAAGCGGCCGTAGCAGAAGGTGGTGATGACCAAAGGGAGGCAGAAGAGCACCAAGAAGATCTCCAAGCGAAGAGCCAACAATAGGGTCAGTTGAGGAGCAGCGAAGCGGGTGTAGCAGGCCGTGCCGTTGACCGCCGCGTTGGGTTGGCCAACATAGACCACGCTACAATGAGCCAAAGCGACCACCCAGAAGGTGACGGCGGCTACGGTGGCGTGAGTTGCCCGGCGCCGTCGGCCATATTGGATGGGGAAAGCGGCACTGAGGTAACGGTCAACGCTGAGGGCGGTGAGGGAGAGGATGGTCAGGTAGATGCTGGTGAAGAAGAGGAAGACAAAGAGTGGACACAAAGATGGTGGAAGCTTCCATGTGGTTTCCCACACCGCTTCGGCCATGCGGATGGGTAAGGAGACCACCAAGGCTAGGTCAGCGATGGTCAGGTTGAGGAGAAGGATGTCAGCAGGGAGCAAACGCCGCCGTCGGGCCACCATCACCAAGGTCACCAAGGCTGCCACGTTGAGGGGTAACCCCAAGGTGAAGGTACCCGCGTAGACCCCCAAGCACAGGCGGTGGTTGATGGCGAAGGGTGGGGCTGACATGGTGGTCAGGATCTGCTGGATTTTGAGATGGGGTGGACAATAGTGACCAAGATCTTCTAAGGTTCAGTTGAGTTGGTCAATGGGTGGTGGGATCTGCTAGGGTTCAGTGGGGTGGGTGGTGGATCCCTAGGTTGGGGTCTTTGGGGGAGGTCTACAGGGGACTTGAGTTGGGTGAGGGGTTCTTGGGTTGGAGGTGGGGTCTCGGGGGGTTTCCATGAGGGCTTGATGTGGGTGGTGGGTACCTGAGCCTTAGCAGGGGTTCCTGGGGGACCTGAGATGGGTGGTGGGATCTGCTAGGGTTCAGTGGGGTGGGTGGTGGATCCCTAGGTTGGGGTCTTTGGGGGAGGTCTACAGGGGACTTGAGTTGGGTGAGGGGTTCTTGGGTTGGAGGTGGGGTCTCTGGAGGGTTTCCATGAGGGCTTGATGTGGGTGGTGGGTACGTGAGTTTGAGCCTTAGCAGGGGTTCCTGGGGGGACCTGAGATGGGTGGTGGGACCCTCGGGAGATCTATAGTGGACCTGAAATGGGGGGTGGGTTCCTTGGTTTGGAGGTGGGATCCTTGGGAGATCTACAGGGAACTTGAGGTGGGTGGTGGGTCCTGAGGTTGGAGTTGGGGTCTTTGGAGGTTTCTTGGGGGATCTGAGGTAGGTGTGGGGGATCCCTTGGTTGGAGATGGGGTCTCTGGGAGTTCCCAGGAGGCTTAGGGTGCATGGTGGGTCCCTGGGTTGGTGGTGGAGGATCTTTGGGGGGTTTCCTGGGGGCTTCAGATAGGTGGTGGGTCCCAGGGTTGGGGTCTTTGAGGAGATCTGTGGTGGGTGGTGGGTCATTGGTTGGAAGTGGGGTCTTTAGGGGGGTTCTTGAGGGGCCTGGGTTGGGTTCCTGGCTTGGAGGTGGGGTCTTTTAGGGGAGTTCCTAGAGGATCTAAAGTGGGTGGTGGATTCGTGAGTTGGGG
>NW_010335550.1:0-599 GCF_000700745.2 Antrostomus carolinensis
CCAAGCTAAACAAGCCCAGCTCCTTCAACCTCTAAGAGATGCTCCATGCTTCTGATCATCTTTGTGGCTCTCCTCAGTACCCACTCCAACAGCTCTACATCGTTCTTGCATTGGGGGCTCCAGGCCTGGACACAATACTCCAGATGGGGCCCCACAAGGGCAGAGTAGAGGGGGACAATCCCCACCCCTCTTTTGATGCAGCCCAGGATACAGTTGGCCTTCCTGGGTGCGATCGCACACTGCTGGCTTATGTCAAGCTTCTTGTCCATCAGGACTCCCGAGTGCTTCTCAGCAGGGCTGCTCTCAAGAGAGTTCTCCCAGTCTGTACACATACCTGGGATTGCTCCGACCAACCTTAAATGCCTGTGGTACTTTCATGAATGTACCCCATGCAACGCTACAGGCTTGGGGAAGAGTGGTGGAGAAGGACCTGGGGGTGTGGGCTGACAGCTGGATGAACATGAGCCAGCAGTGTAACCTTAAATGCCTGTGGTACTTTCATGAATGTACCCCATGCAACGCTACAGGCTTGGGGAAGAGTGGTGGAGAAGGACCTGGGGGTGTGGGCTGACAGCTGGATGAACATGAGCCAGCAGTGT
>NW_010335551.1:0-7452 GCF_000700745.2 Antrostomus carolinensis
CTTCCCGCTCTGGAGCTTCCCCAGAACATCACTGGGTCCCTCATTACAAGAAGGACATGGAGGTGCTGGAGCGTGTCCAGAGAAGGGCAATGGAGCTGGGGAAGGGTCTGGAGCACAAGTGTGCTGAGCTCACGGCTGAGGGAACTGGGGTTGTTTAGTCTGGAGAAAAGGAGGCTGAGGGGAGACCTAATTGCTGTTTAGAGCTCCCTGAAAGGAGGTTATAGCGAGGCACCTGTGTGTCTTTTCTCCCAGGTAACTGGTGATAGGACAAGAGGCCATGGCCTTAACTTACGCCAGGGGAGGTACGGATTGGATGTCAGAAGAAAAGAGTTATTTAAATGAAATCTGTATTTTTGTTGCTCACTGTCTAGGTCTTACAGCGTCTTTGTAATGGGTAGTCCAGTCTGCCAAACAAACAGAACCACTGATGTTTTTCCAGTACATTTTGGTGACATTTATCATAATACTATATTGAGTCCTTCATAAGTGTTACTGAACTTGCCTACACAGCTGTTATGTTTATTTTCTTTTGGTCTTGATTTCCTCTCTGTATTACAATGAAATTATTTTTATGTTTTAAGTAGCTTTTTTTCTTTTTTATTTTTTTAATCAGTGCTTTTCACAGCATTTTATGCTTACTGTGATTTCAGATGCATCTGTCAATGACAGATTTCCAAATCTTGCCCACGGTACCATAGGTTTTACACTAATAAGCTAAAGAATATGTAAATGAAACTTTTCATAGTTGACTACCTATTGAATGATTTGTTTGGGCTTACATAATACTATAGTAAATACAGACTTTTCTAGGTGGCATTCAATTGCTCATATCCATGAGACCAGCCAAAAAACAATAAGTATGTTAAAATTTGAATTTATGACATTCTAATGCTCATATCTATTACAAGAATTTCTTTGAGGAATTCTTACAGGTGAGGTTGTTTATCCACCTTAATTGAACTTTCCTGTACCTTAGCTTTGCTGATTATCATAAGGTCTATAGATGTGTGTAGGGAGATTAACTCTGATTACAATATACTGAAAAGTGGCAGTTAAATTTTAGTGTGTTCACTGTTATTTTCTTTCTTCTTCCTTCTCTGAGAATATTTATAGTCTTTTATATGCCCAGTCCTACTCCTTTTCTTGACAACAGAGCAGACCTTGTCTTCTAAAGAAACCTTTCTTTTAGTATTTATGGTTCTTTTCAAGCTTGTAGTATCTTGGAGAGTTTCATTATTCACCCCATGAAGCACACAAAAGAACTTCTGTAGTTGAGCTGTGCAGCATATTAGGAAATTCATCTGCATGAAGATTAATAGGGTTTTCTCCTCCCTCCTGTTTTACTGGGTCAGTTTTAGCTTGTAAAATTTTCTTGTCCAATTCACCACATCACTACTTTTGATGGCACAAGTGTGGGACAGAGACAAGAAGCAACTGGCAGTAAAGAGAAAGGCAGGTTTGCTCATTTGATGGTAGTGCTGACTTACATAACATAAAAGTGTACTATTGGTTACTTTGATTCTACTGTGATTTTTAGAAAATGCTTGATTTATCATAGAAGAAGCTGATGAATCTTGTCATTCTGCTATGGCATTTTGAATACTCTGTTTATTATGTGGATGCTTAGCCAGAACATAGCTTTTTTAAATATCTCCCAAAGTTGAGTGAAACTTTCCATCTGATTCAATTTAGAGAGTCTTTTAACTTTTTTAATAAATGAAAGCCATTTACACTTCTAAATGCTTTAAAGTGTTATTTAGTATAACAGTGAGTAATTTGATCTGTAGCTAAAAGGACGTAATTCAAGTCCTGACCCTGTGTGGCAAATGTTAAAGGATTTGCAACAAGGTGAGTCCCCACATTTGTGGGAGATGAATAACATTTCTGGGACCTCTTTCATTTAAATCATGTGTGGGAGAACATTTGCTGATGCTATAATAATCTAGTTTTGGATGTTTATAGTCTAGCTGGTTTGAAAAATTTGATATTTTTCCCTTGTTTATTTTTGAATTTCAGGTCCCAGCCAAGTACACAATCATCTTTATTGCTGTGCAGTACAATGTCACCTATACCACTGGTGAGATTAAATAATTTTTTTTCATATAATGCAAGAGCTCAACTATTAAAACTACTTACTTTTTAAAAACTTTTGTACCTGCTGTACCATGTAGAAGAGTGGTAAGCATCTAGTGGAATTTTTGTATTTGCTAACTTAATTTTTCTTATACTATTGATAACTTTCAATTGTTTCCAGGAATTAATGAGCACAATGTCTTGGGAAAAAATAGGTATTGTGGTAGAATTATTCCAGATGGGGAACTAAGGGCCAGAGAAAATAGCAAAATCTATTAATTTTTGTTCTAATCTTGACTTCCAAACTTGAGACATCTGTGCTGTGACCATTCCAAATAATGTAGCACTCTGACTGCATTTAATATGTTCAAAATAATGTATTGAACAACTTTCCCTGCAGTAATGAATATATATTATTTTTTGCAAATGTTTCCTGACATGTTTAATATTAAACATGTGTACACAGTCAGTGGACTTCTGTTTTACTGGTATTTGAGCAGCATCAAGTAGAAATCTCCTATAGTGGAGACAAAAGTAAAATCCATGTGTCGGTTACCAAAATGCCTGTGATGTGATGACTTCGTAGTGTTTGGTGCATGGATGTGTGTATGTATGTGCATATATACATACATACAATGGAATTAACAGGATATAGCCTCCTTTAATTTTAATAGGAGGTGTGGTTCTACACAAGCAATTTTAAGGTCTCAACTCTAGCACTAAAGCCAATAGTTTAGTTGTAGGCGTTAGCCAGAAGTAATTTATTTAATCTACTTGAAGGTAAGTAGACTCCTCTTGTTCCCCAGCTCTTAAGATGAGAATTCAGACTCATTTGCAGTTAATGTGTCCGTACAGTGGTTGGACACAATTGGCATAGGATCTCAACAGTATAGGAAAATAATATGTATTTGAGGTTGTTAAATGTGGAGAGTTAAGTAGCAAAAATAATCATGTTCTGATTTAACTGCCTAAAGAAGGACTAGAAGTTAAGTGTTCCATAAGTCCTTCATGTATTGATTTGTTCCTGTTGCAGCTTCTCTTTATGCTGTTGCCTGATCTTAAGCTAATGACACACAAAGGGAATAGGTGTGAAATGGCAGACTACCTAGGATAGCATATGCCTTACTGGTATCATACTAAGAATGCTGTATAACAGGAAAAAAAAAATTCCTAAGGAATCAGTAAAAAATAATTAAGAAATAATGGAGAACATCTAACCTAAGATCCCAGTTAAAATAAGATCTCTTAGAAGAAGAAACACTGGTTAATACTTAGCTAATTAGCAATTATTCAAAATAGGAGTGGTCAGTTGGCACTCTGAAGAGAGCTTACCAACAGGGCCCAACAAGTTTACATACTAACATTAGTAAATACACTGTTGAGGTAACAAAGTCTACAAGTAAAACAAAATTTTTCTGAATTTCTTACAGCAGAGAGTTGCAGAAAGATCTTGCAAACATGGAATAAGTAAAAAATGGCAAATTCCTAATTGGCAATGCAATTCCTACATTTCTAAGCTACTCAAAGCAATACATATTATGAAGGGAGGGAAAAGGAAGGAAACACATATGCAACAATGAACTTCAAACTAGCATTTGTCTCATGAAAGATTTAAAATCAGTGGCTGATAAAACAAGGGTCCAAATGTAAGTTAGACCTCAGGAAGTCACTAAGGCTCCTCTGGAACCTGAAAGAAATTATGTTGGTAAGAAAGACCACTCTGTAATTGCCGTATTTTTAATACTCCTCATGAAGCATCTGCTGTTTCTGGAGATAAGATACTAGACTTAGAAGCAACTTTTGTCTGATTCCTGTTCATATCAACTTTGTATGGTCAAAGTTCTTAAACATTTTACATATCTAATTACAAGTTAATTTCAGCTGAAGCAAATACTTAAGCTTTTTTGATTATTATTTTTTAATATATATATTTTCTGGTCTGGTGTATATATTTTTTCATGTGAAGCAAAATTGTGTTTTTTTACTGTACTTTAATTTAAAATTACAGTTAACTTTGCTAATGGAGCAGCAAAATTAGAAGGTGGAGCATCACCACGAATAAGAAAATCAAAATCAGTATGAGATTGCAAACTAGGATCAGAAGACAACATTTGACAGAAGACTGTGACTTAAAATACTGACACTGCAGAGCTGCTATTTGGATGTCTTATTATTTCAGTGGACACTATCAGGTTATAAATTTAAAATGTTTTTGTGCATTTATGACAAGATTGTCTTTGATCCCCCTTAATCCAGTAGTCATCTCCAAATTTCACTTAGCTTTAACAATGAAAACAGATGAATCAGTTTGAACTTCTGGTTCTGTGATCAGAAGTTACTACATTCCTGTAGCATTTGCATTACAGACACTTTAGGAGGCTGTCTAAATCTTAAGTTATCTGTCTATTTGTTTTTACAAAATCAAAATTCTGTACCAAAAAGATCTCACCATGTCTGTCTGTTCCCCGCTTTTTCCCTCCCCCCAGATTTTTTCTTTATCCATCTTACATGGAGTAAGGTAGCTTGGTAAAAAAGCAAAAATGTTCTATACCTTATTTCTCTTTAAAAATTGCAGGTTTAGAGAGAGAGCAAGTTCTGTCAGGACATCCCTAATCTTATTTCAGTATAAAGGTGAGATTAATGTTTAGTAAAGATGCAAATTGTGTGCTTGGGGAAGAATGCTTGACTGACTGTTGGATTTTGCACTGGATTGTGCCGTCCTGTATGGGGCAGGGGGAAGAAAAGTAGCCAATTAATCTGTAGTATAATCTTAGCTCACTGAAATAAAAGACAAAACTTCCAAATATTTCCAAGAGCCAAAATTTCCATTTCACGCTTGCAAATCATGTGTCAGATTCTTTTTTTTCCTCAACCATTTTTTTTCCTTTAATTTATAACTGACACATCTTAAACTTCTGAATCTACCCAGAAGGTGTTCAAGGGAGGTGCTCAAGCAATATTGCAAGGAATGATTTTTTCCTGTTTAAACCGTGTAGCCTTTGCTGAAGTTGCATGAAATCTATTAGCACTATCCCTTGAATTCCTTATATACAGTTACTCTTTCAGTGAAACCAGCAGTGTACTCGGGATTACACTGACTAATGTGTAACTGCCTGATTGCAACAAATATACTGGTTTGTTCCTAATTCCCCTTAAGATGTGTTTTCTTTTAAGTTAATCAACTTGTCTGTCCTTTTTCTGGTTAAACAATTAGTGTTGAAATGTGTTGTTTTTTGCATTATGAAAAATTAATATGCATAACTATAATGTAATTATTGTATAAGCTAAAATTTTGGTTTAGTGAAAGGTTGCCGAAAATGTAAATTATTTTGATGAAACGCTATTTTGTTTTATATGAGGATTTGTAGATTATTTAATGTATAAGCAATAATCCATAGCACAAGAAATCTAAGTTCATGTAAAACTTCTTATAAAGAGTGCTTGTGGATCATACTGGGGTTTTTTTCTGCCTCTGAGCACAAAATAATTAAATGGGCTGAAGAAATTGGATGTTTCTTTTGGACTAATTGTCCAAACAGAAACTGATCTTGAAAAATTCAAGAGACAAATGAGTTTTGTAGACAGATGCCCATGTGGAAATAAAAACACTTTTTGGAGAGGAATAATAGATGGTGGAGAATGATGGCTATTGGGTTATTGTCACAATAGAAATGAATAGTGGTGTCCAAAAAGTGAGCTCTGAGTCACATTTTCCTAAGTCTGTGCTTCCATTGGCTGTTTTTTGACTGAGAAAATGTTGGGATCAGATCCGATTTAATTAGTATGTTCAGTTTAAAGTCAAGTATGTCTCTTGTGTACATCTTTGGACAAATTTTTAATACATTGAGGCTTTTAAAGACTGCTTTAAAAGGAATATGCACCAGCAGGTGGAGCAAATAGATAAAAATGTTAAATGTTACAGTTTTACAGCCACAACAATGACTGGCTTTTAACACAAGTATAAAACTTCGAGAGGGTTAAAAAAAAGATACAGAATATTTGCACTCTTGACACTGGACGTTCTGTATCAGTCTTGAGTCTGAGGTGCCATAGATACAATATAAGTATAATTTAAAGACCTTATGGTCTAAATGAAAGAAATACAAATAACGTGCAGTTTTCCCAAATACAAGAACCACAATGTAACTCCAATGTTACTGCTGCCTCTCATTACCCTAGTCCTCCCTGAATACCTCCTTTGGTTATGCCCTGATACATGCTCTGTTGTAATTCATAGTGGAAGAAGAAAACAACCTGTGGAAAAAGATTATCTGGAATAGAAAAAGTGGAATTGTTAGAACAGCAGACCTAGCACTTTCAGGAAGTGCATTCCTCTTAAGGTACCCTGACAATGTGAACTCTTTTCTGTTGTGATGGTAGAGAATCTGTTTCTACCAGTTGGTTAAATTTGATTTCCTAAGTACAAAGAAACATTTGTGATTGGTAAGTTCCTGTGTAGCATAACTGCAAGGTAAAATCTAAGGTGAGCTTGTTTTTCCACAACTTGACATATTTGAATTTTTTTTATTTCTAGATTTTTTTTTTTTTTTCCTGTTTGTAATGTTCGTTTTGGAGGTAGCTGGAGGCTTATATTGTACCAGTAACTTGCTCATAGGTGCCCAATACTAGTTTGACATATTTTTAAATTCAGGACTTACTGGAAGGTGCAGTTAATGGTTTTACTTGTCTGTCCATCTTGAGTACCAATTGCAGCTATGATACTGTAATAAATTCTATATGAATAGCTTGGCAGAACTTAAGTCCATGCATTTTTGTTGTTTCACACTTTATAATTTTTCAAAATAAAGAGAGCATTTGTATATGGCTCCTTTATGAGTACCTAAAACTGAGATATATTGCGTTTTCCACACACCCTTGTTTTAGTCTGTAAAGCTTTAAATACTCATTCTAAAATAAGTTTATGAAAATAGTGTTTATACAAGCAAACTGTGGCATAGGAAGGTTATATTCTGTAACTCTCTTGTCCTTCATATCCTTGCCTTGCTTTTTTAGACGGCAGGTGAACTATTATGAGTGAGTTAGTCTGAAAACTATCATTGACAGGTACCTGAAGTAGAGTAACTGGAGCTATTTGTGTGTTCTTTTTAATTTTTATCTCAACGTGCTTGCATTTTATTAAACATTCACTTAAATAGCCTGTTTTTTCCTTCATTTTAAGAGAAAAAGCCGTGTTCAGTGTAGCAAATACTCCACAGAAGATCTTTAGCTGCACTGTGCCCTCAGCCTTGCGACGGAGCACTGTCTGCAGGGCCGCTCCCTCGCTGCATTGTAGCCCTTGGTGCATATAAGACGCTCTTTATTAAGTACCGTATGGCGGTGACTCTCCGTGGGTCACTCACAGGGGCAGCGCTTGACACC
>NW_010335552.1:0-3156 GCF_000700745.2 Antrostomus carolinensis
GGTCGCGTGGACCCGGCCGGGGGCTGCCGGCTCCCGGCACGGGAGGGGATGCAAGTCCCCCTGCCCCGGGCCCTGGTCCCTCGAGGGTCCCACGAGCAGAACCCTCGGGCTGAAGCCAAATCCATCCCTCGATCGTGAATTCAGAGAACGGTTTGAGTCGGAAGAGACCTTTAAAGATCATCTCATCCATCTTCCCTGGACACCTTCCACTGGATCAGGTACAACCGTGCTGCCTACAGCTGCCTGAGCGTGTAGCGAGGCGGGGCTGTGCCTTTTCTTTCAGGTAAATAGTGATGGAACAAGAGGAAATGGCCTCAAGTTGTGCCAGGGGAGGTTCAGATTGGATACCAGGAAAGATTTATTCACTGGAAGGGTTCTCAGGCATTCGAACGGGCTGACTGGGGAAGTGGTGGAGTCCCCATCACTGGTTGTGTTTTAAAAGACAGGTAGACGAGGTGCTCAGAGATCTGGTTTAGTAGTGGACAGGTATGGTTGGACTCAATGATCTCAAAGGTCTTTTCCAACCAAATGATTAAATGACTCTAGGTTGCTCAAAGCCCCATCCAACCTGACCTTGAACAGTTCCAATGAAGGGGCATCCACGGGGGCAACCACAACAGGTTCAGGGGATTTGAACCTGTTTTGAGGACCAGGTGAGCTTTAGCAGTTTTGTTCCCTGTTCCAGCCCAGGGCTGCACCTCTATGCCTGCTGACAGTCCAGGGCAACAGAAATCCCATGAGAACAGCTCGTGAGACTTCAGGAGTTGTCAAGGCTGAAGCTGAACCCTGATCCCAGCCTGGCCGGGTGCCCACAGCCCAGCCAGACCTAATCTGGGACTGTACACTGCCCATGTTTAATGAGGTATTGTGTACGGATGTGTCTGACTGTGTGTATGCACATGTCGTGGGCTCTGGGTGTCTCGCTCAATGTTTGCATCTGTCTGTTAGCGAGTTTGGGCATCTGGGGCCGTTCCCCTTGCCTGATTTAATATCTCCCCAGGAGCGTATTTGTGTGCCTGTGGATCTTATCACATGTGCCGGTGTCTGCGCACAGAGGTGTTCACAGCTTTGCGTGTGTATGGTATTTGCACAGTGCTGGTGGGTCATGCTGGGCTGTTGAAGATGCTTTTTCCACCGTCAGGATGTGTTGAGTGATGGGGGATGGCCAGCCCAAGGCCAAGGGCTGGGTGAAACAGTGCAGGTTAGGGCGGGTTTCCTCATGATTGGTGGGTAAGAGTGGGGACTGGTGCTGCTCTGAGTCCATTCCCTGTCCCCAAGGGCAGATGGTCCAGGTCCTCCCAGCCTGGACACTGTCCTGCACTCGTGGCCGTGGAGGAGGGGACAAGGCATCTCTGAGGCTTGGATGCAGCATCAGAGTTTAACTCCCCTCTTGCAGGGAGGTGTCCCTGCAAGGAGCAGGCAGGGGCTGCTGGTAGCTGCTGTGGCCCTGGGCATGGCAGTGCCTTGAAGTCCTTTTCCCCAAGTGGCTCCAGGGTTAAACAGTCCCCTCCTTGCCCAAATGGCCCAAGATGCCCATGTGGCCGTCTCTGTGTCTCTGTTCCCACATCTCTTCTCTCCTGCCCTCCCTGCCTCCTCCCAGCTCGTTTCCCATCCCCGGGAGCATCCCTCCTGGCCAGGGCATTGCCCTTCCTCCCCACACCACCCTTGCCGCAGGGACCCCCACAGCCCACGGGGCAGGGGGCCAGCAGGCAGGGAGGGCTGGCAACAACAGGCAGCGGGAGGATCACAGCCTCCCGCATATGTGCAGTCCAGCCTGTCATCACCTCCATGAAGCAAAGCTGATGCTGGCTGGGGATGTGCCCCCCAGCTCTCTCCCTTTGTCATGAGGACCCAAGCGTGCATGCCGGAAAAATCAGCCTGCGGTAGAAACCATCCGCGCTGGAGCACGACACTCCCTCCTGCACTCTGTGGCCGCAGGGGCGTTTGGCTGCAGATATTTACTGAGCAATTTGCATTCAATTACAGAAGCCGGAAGGACTGGGAGGATTTTCCTTCTGGTTTTCTCTCAACGAAAGCCAACTTGTCCAAGTTACAACCTAGGAAGCCTCTCATTAGTGGGAAGTGAGGTCTCTAAAACACAGAGGGCGCGGAAAACATTCTACCAGAGGCGTAGGGATGCGGCCTGGCTGGCGTTCGAGAGGGCGAGGAGCTTATCTGGTCTTCATCTTCTCTCTCCTGTGGTAATCTTCCTTGTGTACAACCTCTCCTGTGGTACCTGAGTGGAGAGGAGATGGGATTTTGGAGGCTGCCAGCTCATCATGTCACTTTCCTGTTCCTGCTTTGGCCCAGGAGGTATTTGGTTTCACTGGGCTGAAGTGTAGGCTGGTTTTCTCACCAATTTCCTTCCCCATCACCTCTTCCTGCCCTTCCTCCCAGGGCACGCGATGTTCACCTGGGCCAGGAGAAGGTGCCGGTCTAGTGACAGCATCCTGGGGATGGTGGCTACAAGCGTTGAAAGTACCTTGTTGAAAGCAGGATCCTCAGCAGTGATGCTGGGCTGGTCAATCTGGCCAGGGGACACCCCTCACCTGGCCTACTGGAGATCTGCTCCCCAGTGTGGCTCTCCTGAAAGGATTCACCCCAGAGGGACCTATGTGGAGCCCCTGTGGTCCCCAGACTTGCTGGAGACCTTGTCTTGGGTGGGCTACAAACTGGCACAGGGGTCAGGACAAGGTGGGAGCCATCCAATGCAGAAGTAGAGGGAGAAGGAACCTGAGAACCACTGGCTGTGACTACATTGAGGTTTTCTGCTGAGGTTTGGGAATGGAAGAGATCAGGGAAGTGCAGCTGGCAGCGGTACTTGGGCTTACATGGCTACGAGGTGACTTTCATGCCAATAACCTAATGCCCTTCCAAAAATACTTTCCTGGATAGAGCTCGCAAGCAAACTGCTGAGCCAGCTTCTGCCAGCGACCAAGACAGAGACATGGCTCTGACATCTTCCTACCAACAGCTGCATTTGAGGGTACACGCTGGCCAATGCAGTGCTTGCTCCCACGCAGGAGTGAGGACACCCCTGTTTTGAGGGGGGGGATGGGGTGTGGGGAGCCCGCTTGCCCGGCTGCCTCCCCATCCCAGCAGAACCGGCGGGTGCTGGCGGGGAGCTGTGCCATTGGCCTGGCTCCTGGCCCGTGT
>NW_010335553.1:0-670 GCF_000700745.2 Antrostomus carolinensis
CATATTGAAATAATACAACTAAAATACTTCAAGTAGCAACATAACCTTAATGTAATTGACGTTTACAACTTTGATGCCATTCAAGTACGCAAGTCTAGCATAATCAAAACCATGTTATCTGTACAAGAATCACAATTCTTATTGTCTTGCTCCTAAAATAAAACCAACGGATGCAATTACAATGTGTTTGAGGATTTTTTTTTTTTCCTGAATGAACTGCGAATGAAGAAACATTGTTGGCAACCTTAACTTCAATCTGAGAAAAAGAGACATTTTAATTATTAACTCTAAACTCTGGTCCATACTAGTCAATCAGGCTGAAGTTACAAAAGGGATGTGGAAGTACGTACTTCTAGCCTAGCAACAGTGTGTGTAAAGGTAATATAAAGAGCATTTCTCCCAAACGTTAAAAACTGTCAAAATCTACATTCATGCCTCAGAGCTGTACACTTCCTTTAACGATCTCTGCATCAGAGCTTATATAGAAAACAAAACATCTTAACTGATGCAGATGACAGTAACTTTTATCTAAATTAGTTTCCTGAGTAAGCAGTAAGAAAATAACTTTCCAGCACCTAAGAAGGTTATTTTGCTTTCTGTTGCAAAACATATTTCTTAGCAAGTCACTGCAAACCATCACAGAGCCATACAGCTCTGTTTAGGCACACAA
>NW_010335554.1:0-3545 GCF_000700745.2 Antrostomus carolinensis
CCCCAACATTCTGTGATTCTGTGATTTCTGGAGTACTTAACCTCTAAGCCAAGTCTACTATATTATCAGGATTTACCGTGCATTTACCTTGTTGACTTTGGAAATATTATTCACTTGACATACTTGGAACTGTGAAGGCTGCTTGTCCCCCTTAACTCACTTTTTCTGCTGGAGACACAAAGGGGTTTTTGTATGTTTGTTTGGTTTATTTTGTTTTTTATTGTTCAGAATATTATATGCCTATGTTTGGGCATTCTTTAAATATAATTACAAGCTGATGGTTTTATCATATTGACTCAAATCCTACCATTCAGGGAAAAAAAGAAAAAAAAAAAAAAAAAGAAAGTATATTTAGACAGTATTGCAGTATTGAGTTATCCCAAAATTTCAGACTAAATAGCTTATGTTCCACTAATTTTTGAGTTGGACTAACTGACCTTTAAAGGTCCCTTCCAAACCAAACCATTCTATGATTCTATATTTACAAATTTAAAATAAAATTATAATAATATATACTCACAAAAATGGAGGCTGGGTAGTAGAGTAGCTTATTCTCATTTCCACACTTTAGGAGTAGATATAGAATATTTTATAGGAAGAGTCTGGAGTTTAGCTCAATCTGCAACAGGTCAGATTCTGTTGTTGCATAGGCTTACTTCTTGAGGGAGAAGAAACAAACTGCACTACTTAGAGTCCATTTTAGCAGATCTCAAAGAAATACAAATATAATTAAAGCATTCATAAATTCGTCTCCTGGTTTGAAATATACAACTTAATTTAAAAGAATTCTTTTTTTTTCTAAGGTAGGAACTAACTATTGGCCAAAGTTTCATCATTTTGCCTGGCAGAGGCTGGAGACAGCTACAGCTATTGGGTTTCGACTTCTATTTGACTGGCTTTGTATAAACATTTTAAAATATTTTAAAATATGTTAAGATATTTTAAATTTTAATTGAGATGGGTATTGGTGTGTATTGGGGAGATAGTAGTACATTCCATGCTATCAGAGCTGCATAATCCCTAAAGAATAAGGTATCAAGTATTTTCACTAATGCTAAAAGGCATTGAGGCAAGATTCGTATCTTATAAACTGATAATACTTAACTTTCCCTGCTTTTAAAACAATTCAGTATTTTCCTCATCTAATAGCTCAAACTTGAAGAACAACCACGTTAAACATCTGGAACAAATAAGCTTGCTCTTTGATATAGAATAACTATACCATATACTTTAATGTCACAAAATGAAATAAAACAGGAAGATAGTAAACAGGTTCTTACAGGCTAAAGGCAAGAATAGAAATATTTATATTAAAAAAATCAGAATATTTTACGAAGTGCATCATGTGATGCATTATCTTAAAAGTATCATCCAGGCTTTGTACAGCTATTTTTTTTTAACTAAGAATCACTTTGTCAAGTTCCTACTGCAAGCTGATTGCAAGTAGAATTAGATGCAGAGTTTGGACCATTGATGACACCAAACTTCTACAGTCATAGTCACTAGTAATTAGTAGATTATTTTATATTCAGATTTGTATTTTAAATAATTTAGAAATTTTTTTTTTAAATTGTATATTAAACATGGAGCCCATATGTAACATGGATAACACCTCTGTCCTCTTTGTGATCCATCAGGATGCATTTTTTTCCTTTTTTCATTTAGATGTAACAGCTTTTTTCTGCATCATTCTGAAATAAAATTTGGAGATTTTTTTCCTTTCTCGCAAATTGATACAAGTGATTTAAAAATTCTTTCTTGCAAGGGAGTATGAACAGTGAATGAATACCCATAAGAAATGTTGTGGAGAAAAAGAAAAGAAAATTAACCTGAATAGCAGGAACATAATGTATCAAGAAAAAAAATAATTTTCACATTATATAAGTTTTACATGTATAACTGAGCTATGTGAAGTTTAAAGCTTGTCTAGTCTAGATACTTAACATATTGAGACTGGCATCTAAGTTCTGTTGCAAAAGTCTGGTTTCTTCATTTTTTTAGTTCTGATGAGTAACACAAGCTTCTATTTAAAAAAAGTATTTCCAATTAATTTGTGTTATAACTTATAAAAGTGAATTCCATGTAGAATTGCTTTCTGCTTTCTCCCACTGTCCTCCTCTCCCAAACCACCTTTATATGTGTTTCCTTCTTGTTGAAGTTTCCTGCCCAGAGAACTCATCTTCTTTATACTTTCCCTCTGTCACATGCTGCCCCTTTCCCTCTCCTCTCTTTGATGTTTGCATGTCTGTTACTAGGCCACAACAGGGATGACACAAAAATTTACCAAGGATTACATTGTTTATTATAATTTTATATATAATATTGGTAATAGAGATAATTTCAAGTTTTTGAACACTTCTGTGTATGCTTAAGCAGATCAGCTGGATTTGACAACTTGCAGTTATACAGCAAACAACGTAATAACAAGCCAGCAAATGGATGCACAAAACTGCATGGACCTTACTTGGCAAAATGAGCAACAACTCACATTCTTCTATAGATGTCTCTTCTATATTATTATTTCCTGATGATTTTCTGCTTCTCCCAAAAATGCAAGAACAATTCACTGATTAAAATTGTAGAAAGAAGGGTCCTGGTCTCCTAAGGATAGTGAGATAAAGAAAAATATGTTTATTGTTTTTAAAATCAGAGTGAAACCTCAGCTACAGTGTTTATATAATGAATGATTGCAACTCAGCATGACTCTGATGTAAAATAATAATAATAATAATAAAAGGTTATGATTTGAGAACTAAAGAGATCAAGGCAAGTCAAAATCACTGTTGACAAATTATGGTTAAAATTGCCATCTGGAACCTCTGCAAAATAATTTTCCTGATCGCTCATGTTACACGTTAAAAAAAAAAAAAACAAAACAAAAAACCCTGATATTTTACATGTTGACCATCAGTTCAGAAATTAACTCTGGAAATTTGAAAATGATACGAAAAAGTCTTAGCTCACAAAGGACAATAAGTATCTTCAAATGTTGTAAGAAAACATAAGGAAAGTTCAGTAAATAGGGTAAAGTATAGCTTCTATCTAGGAAATCCTCTTATAGCTTTTTACTGTGACTAAATCAAGTTTGCTAATAAAAATATGTTTCTCAATTTTGTTTGCTTTATATGTCATGTTATTGATTTTTTTTTATTCCAAATATTTATTTCAGATATTTGATCATAAATATTAAGTTTTCACATCCGTTAGACATCTCTTAAAGTAATTTAATTTATCTTAGTGAGCAGAAAGCAAAACCACTGGAAATAAAATGCACATACAGGTTTTTATACTTAAATTTTCTTGAAAAAATGATAGTTTGCAGCTCATATGGAATGTGAGCATTACTACTATTTTCATTATGAAAGAAGAATAAAATAGGAAATGTCTTAAATGTAAAACATGCATCCCCAAGGAACTAAGGCATAAATTCATAGGGCAAATTCTGAGTGCCAAACTAATTCTAATTAATTATATATTCCAAAATTCCACAAGTGTAAAGGGTAATGCTCAAGCACATAGAATCATAGAATGATTTGTGTTGGAAG
>NW_010335555.1:0-1154 GCF_000700745.2 Antrostomus carolinensis
TGTCTCCCACTAACCCCCCAGCTCTATTGGTTTCTTGCCAGGTCAGGTGTGTGGTGAGTGCTTCAGCTCTGCTGCTGGTGCTGCTATGCTTCCTCCCAGCGCTCTGCTCCAGCTCCGGCTTGCTCCCTACGTAGGTCAGAGCCCCCAGGTCCACTCCCTGGGGCTGTAGCACACATCCCACCCTGCTCACTGCTCCAGCCGGGGTGGGTACTGCTTCCTCATGTGGTATATGGCCCTGTCCTATATGGTCCTACACTGTACCCTGGTGCCCAGGGGAGCAGATTTAGCCTGAGTAGGAAAAGATCTGTGGCTGCTGGGACTTCCCATGTGCAGCCTGAGAGTAGGTTGGCTTGTCTGGAAGAAGAGTGCTTGAAGCTGGGGGAGCAGCCTGGCACCCCTGTCCCCATGGCCACAGCAAGGGGCCTGCCCAGCTCTGTGGTGCAGTGCAGCATGAACACCCAGGGCTGCTTTACTGCTGTGTTGTGGTGAGAGGATTAAAAGAGGGGAATGTTCCCTGTGAAACTGCTTGTCTGCATCTCTTTTTTTTCACCGCTCTCGGCAGGCAGCCCAACTTCCGCGTGTCCCAGTGAGCCTCTCCAGCCAAGGGTGCTGATGCTGTCCCCAGGCTCTGCTCACCCCCACCAGCGCAGGGCTGCTGCCCCTGCCTTCCAAGCTCTGGCAGCTCCTCAGCCTGGACACCCAGCTCCCTCTCCATGGGCAGCCAAGAAGTTCTGCCTGTACCCCTGCCACTGCCTGCCTGTGCTGATCCCCCTTCCCGCAGCACCCAGCCCCGCAGGCTCTGAACAGCCACGCCTGCAGCCTTGTGTTAACTCCCATCAGGAGCACGCTGGGCCAGGGATTAACTTTCCCCGCTTACTGCTAATGCTCTGGCCACCCTGCCCCGCCACGGCTGTCCTCCTCTGCCCTTCCCCTCCGGTAACGCTCGGCTGCTCAACCCAGACAGCATGGCCCGTTCTCCTGGTGCCCTGGTGGGACCCCCTCCCCAGAGACAGACACATGTCCACACCTTCGCAAGAACATCTTTTACTCCAAACACAAGGCAACGCCGGTGCTGAGAGCAGTGGCAGAGCGGGCACTGGGTCCCCCCACCTCACTCCAGCACGGCAGCGGGACCCAGACCGCAGCTCTGCCCT
>NW_010335555.1:1280-1562 GCF_000700745.2 Antrostomus carolinensis
ACATCTACAGTCCTGGGGCACAGACCAAGTCCCAGGCAGCAGCATCCAGGGCACAGACCACTCCAAATCCAACACACCTCTGGCACAGAGCAGCAGCTCTGCCCCATGCAGCAACCCCCTCTGCAACAGCTCTGCAGAGGAGCAGGGACGAGGACAGCTGCTTTTCCCTTTTCCCCTGGCTCGGTCTCAGGGTGCATCACCGCATTGGGGTGGGACAGGCTCAGATCTGTGTGGTGTCCTGGCCTGCCGGTGCTGGCTGCAGCCCCTCCAGCTGGTGGAGGA
>NW_010335555.1:1695-2437 GCF_000700745.2 Antrostomus carolinensis
GGCCCCCCTCCCCAGCCACTCACCTGGTTGTGGAGGGTATGGCGATGGGGTTCTGCACCGCCAGAGCCACGCTGTCACCCTTCTGGAAGATGGCATCGTAGGGGCCCTCCCCATACATCATGCAGTACAGCACACAGCCTAGGGACTGGAGTGCAGCGGGGTCAGGGCAGCCCTACGGCAGCGGGCCAGGGGCCAGGGGCCAGATCCTTACCCAGATATCGGTGCGCTCAAAAAACACTGGCTCGGCACCGTAAAGAGCTCGGGGGCACGGTAGGAGATGGTGCAACGCTGGGCAGCCCAGTCCTGCAGAGAGGGGGGGTAGGATGGGGATGAAGGGCTCAGGGCAGGGATGGGCTAGTGGGGTGATGTCCCAGGGCACCCACCTGCACGGCCATGGCCTCCCGAGAGCTGTTGACTTCAATGCGAGCTTGGTTCATGGAGCCCAGGTCCATCAGCACAGGCCGGTCATCCTCATCCAGCAGCACGTTGGTGGGCTTGAGGTCCCTGCGGGGATGGATGTCACTAAACACCCACTGGGCTCCCTGCCAACCCCCCAGCTGAGGCTGCCAGCCCCTCACCTGTGTGCATAGCCCTTGCTGTGGATGGCTTGCAGCCCACAGCAGATGCCATGGAGGATGAGGAGGATCCGGTGCTCTGGCATGAAGGTCCCTTTCTCTAGCAGAGCTTGCACATCGCTCCAGCGGGTCACCCCCTGGCAAACGCAAGCCGCCAGTTGACCATG
>NW_010335556.1:0-208 GCF_000700745.2 Antrostomus carolinensis
AAGTCACATACACAAACATGCATATAACAACATCTCTTTCTTGCATTGCTTAATAGGATTTTCTTTTTCTGGTAAACCTGTCTAATTAAATCTTCTTGCTATCTAGATCTAATTTTCAAAGTTCCGTTTGCTTTTGCCAAGGCATTTTATCTATCAATTCTCTTATCCTAATAAGGTCCAAAGTACTTTCTGTCTTGTGCACCCCAAT
>NW_010335557.1:0-375 GCF_000700745.2 Antrostomus carolinensis
ACCCCAGGCCGGGGGCAGCGCCCGCAGCGCCAGGGGCAGGACGTCGTCGAACGAGGCGTCGAGAACGAGACCCCCCAGCCCGGGGTACGACATGGCCGCCCAGGTGGCTGTGGACCAGTAACCACCAGTACGGACCAGTACGCAGTACAGACCAGTACGGACCAGTACGGACCAGTAACCACCAGTACGGACCAGTACGGACCAGTATGGGCCAGTACACACCAGTACAAACCAGTATGAACCAGTATGAACCATTATGGACCAGTATGGACCAGTACGGACCAGTACGGACCAGTATGGGCCAGTACAGACCAGTATGGGCCGGTATGGACCGGTATGGACCAGTACAGACCAGTACGGCCCAGTACAGACCAG
>NW_010335557.1:606-1225 GCF_000700745.2 Antrostomus carolinensis
GCCCGGTCCCCCCCAGTAACCACTAGTACAAACCAGTAACCACCAATATGGACAAATACGGACCAGTACACACCAGTAACCACCAGTATGGACCAGTACGGACCAGTAATCACCAGTACAGATCAGTGGAGACCGGTACAAACCAGTACGGATCAGTATGAACCAGTAACCACCAGTACACGCCGGTACAGGCCAGTACAGACCAGTACAAACCACTACACACCAGTATAGACCAGTAATCACCAGTACAGACCAGTACAGGCTGGTACAAACCAGTACGGACCAGTACACACCAGTACGGCCGAGTACGGAACAGTACGGAGCAGTACAGACCAGTATGGACCAGTATGGACCAGTAACCACCAATACAGATCAGTATGGACCAGTAACCAACAGTATGAACCAGTACACACCAGTATAAACTGGTACAGAGCACTAATCTCCCACCACAAACCAGAAACTTTCCAGTATGAACCAGTAATCACCAGTATGGACCAGTATAAACCAATATGAACTACTAACTTGTCACTCTCAACCAGTAACCTCACTGTACGAACCAGTATAAACCAGTAACCTGCAGTAAACTCCCAGTGCTTCCCAGTATGAACCATCTCTCCCA
>NW_010335558.1:0-32548 GCF_000700745.2 Antrostomus carolinensis
TCGGAGGGAAAAGCCAAAAATTGAGCCTTGCCCCGAGCTGAGTTCCCTGCTTCTCCTGAAACTCGGGAAGGAAGGGGACTGCAGCCCGGCCGTCCTTGCATTTCATGTTTCGTCAGCCCGGCAGCATTTTGGCTTTGATTCCATCTTGTTCCTACCTGTTCCTGGATAGTGACGGGGAGGAGAAGAGGCACCGTCCCACCATGTCTCGTTACAGCCTCCATAATCTCCTGGACTGGATGTATGGGGGTGTGGACCCCAGCTTTGCTGGTAACGGAGGGCCAGAATGCGCAGCCTTTCTCTCAGGGCAGCAGCGCTTTCTGGAGAGTTTGGTCTTCCTCAGTGTGGGCGTCATGGAGATCCTTCTGTCCTTGTGGAAGCTCAGGCAGCTGCATTCCAGGGAACTGGAGAGTCATCTGCTGCTGCAGCAGCCCCAGAATAAGCAGGAAAGCTTGGGCAAGAACGTGCTGCTGGTAGTGCTCTGTCTCACCTTTGGGCTCGAGGTGGGCTTCAAGTTTGCCACCAGGACTGTCATTTACCTCCTGAATCCCTGTCACGTGGTCACTATGATGCAGGTAAGGCTTGTGTCAAGTCACCAGGAAGTTTGCTTTAGTTTTATACTTGCAAAGCAGTATTTTTCCCACAGTCGGTTTGCGGACCAAAAATAAAAATGCCAAGAATTGCTATAGACATTTTAAAACTGACTTAGTTTTTAATCAGCTGAATCAAAATCTATGAAAAAAATCCAAGTCAAATGAAAAGGTGAAATTGTAGCTATGATTAATGTCCAGCTCTCTTGTTGAAAATGCAAAAAATCAGGTTATCTCACCACTTGCTTTCACCTAATCCCTGTTTCAAGAGTAGAAAATGCTGTTTCCACTGACAGCAGTGGTAAAATTTGTACCAAATCTAATGAAAACGAGATTATTGCTAAAGTGGCTGTGTAACTTACGTGCAGCTTTCAAGCTAGTAACCTTTAGGGATATTAATGTGTTTTGTGAAGGTGTTAAAGAAACAAGTCACTCTATTTTGTGCAGACAACGTTGGGTTACCTTTCTAATTTTAGAAGCTGAATAGTAAGGGAACAAGTGTTGCCCATGTCTCGTACATGGGGTGAACAAACCAGTTTGGCTTAATAGCTGTGGATAAGTGATGTGCTTTAATGACTTGTGGCTTGGTTGTTGATGCATGATGATGTGCAATTTGTGTAGCTTCCAAAATAATGGAAACATTCACGAACAGTTGTCAATAGTCCTGTGTGTGTACTTAACTTGGTTTCATGGAGCTTGGTAAGGAGTGTGGGAGAGATGTCAAAAATTATAAATATTTCATTTAATTTTACTAATATTGTACCCTCAACACTGGACAACTTACAAAATTTAAGCTCAAGAATTAAAGAATGTTGAGAAGGCTTCCATAAAAGCTGCCATGATAACAACATGTGTCTTAAGATCATTAACAGATGAAAATCAGACCAATGCTGTTCTTGGTCTCCCTTTGCAGAATGCTGAGTGATTTGGGCTGTGTCGGATCAAGCCAGTTGTTAGTTTCACTCCTGGGGAGCATTTCCTAGCAGCAATGGAAACCTCTTTTCTGGTTCTACCAGAGGTTTGAGGGAGATGGGTGTTATTTCAGGAGGGGAAAAACAAGTTCTTACAGCAGTATTCAAGACGTTTACAGCAATTAACTTAAAGTTTTAGAACTTAATTAGTAGGTGATGTAAATTCCTAAGCAGTGATGCAATGTTAGCTCAGTATTTTACATCACAGGACACTTCCTTCCCAGGAAGTAGTAAGAATTGCTATGAGATCAGTTAGTTGTTATTGGTAATGAAGAGGAAAATAGAAGGTATGCAAGAGCTGTAGAAATAATTAAAATAATATATCCACATTCCATTTCTTGGTGATACTCAATGTTTACTGGAAAATTTTTCTGTTAATTCTCTGGGAGGAAGGTGAGGATATGTTACCATTATGATCTGAAAGTTCTGTTGTCTTGATATGGCGTTATAATACGATGTTATGGTATTTGGCAAAGCTAATGCTTGTACTTAAATGGGGGAGCTGGTACCGTTTTCCTCATCCATTAATGCTCTTTCCCAGGCAGACAGAGACTTACCCTCTGTAGTCAGGCATGGGCAGTTCTTAATCTCTTTCAGACCAACTGTGAAGTTTTTTTTATAATCCTGAGCTAATTACTCACTAAAAATGGTGTTCCAGCATTTTTTAAATCGAGATGATGGGCATGTCAACAAAATTCAGAAGTCATGTCTCTTCATCCTCATCAGATGCATTAGAAATAGGCCTGGGCTTAGTGCAGAGAATGAAAATAGGTGCAAAACCAACAGCTTTCAGCAGAGAAAACAGGTTAGATACAAAGATAGTTGATGAACTTCATGAGCAGAAAAGTAATACATAGTAGCTGGAATCTTGCAAGCATTGATTTTCTGGCCTGAATTAGCTGAGGGCAACTGGTTGTCAAGATGAAATTTATGAAAATAGAGTTTATCCTTCACTTCTGTTCTTACAGTAGTTTGTACGTAATCCTGCTGCTGTGCCTAAACATTAGGATGAACAAAGTAGGTGGTGAAGAGATGAAACATGCTACAACAATCAAGATCACTAGAAGGGAAGCCAACAGTAGCTGTTGGTAAAGGTCTCCTTTCACTCCTTCTCTGTTTTTCTTTTCTTCAGCTGAGACTATTTCATCTCAGCAACAAAGGCTGAGACAAAAATATTTGGAAATGGAAATTGCCCTTCATATTTTCTCTGCATAAACGCAAAAGTCCTGCTTTTAAAAGACCTAAGACTGAAATGAAATCACAAAATAAAATGGGAATTACATCTGTTGTGCATTTGGGCAGACAAAACTGTGTAATAGAATGGATTTTGAGTTCTACAAGTGAGTCTGTTTTGATCAGGTGTCTAATTTCTGCCTGTCATGCCAACTTGTGTTCAAATAAAATCTTTTCTGCAAAAGTGGGAAGAACTAGTTTAGATGTGTCATCGGGAGGATGAAATGTTGATCAAGTGAACATATTTAGCTACCTAAAGAGTTCTCATGGTTAATTGGATTCAGAGAATTTGTTGCTGTCCTGTCACCTTGTTGAATTGTCTAGAAACAATATGACTCATTTCCAGCCCTAGTCTTGGTTTTGTCTTCTTGCGTAGCTTCTGGAGGAAGAAGGGCGATGTTGTTTCTTCACCAGTGATGCAAGTGCAGCATTGCTGAGAGACAAATACTTCAGTTTTTAATAAATTTGTGTATATATTTTAAACTGAAAGTGAAATGGAAACTTCAGTGGTTTCTTTGACAGCTGTCTGATGGGGATGGGAGTACTTTTGTGCAGTACAATATTTAGCTAGTGTGTGGTGCAGCTCAGGGGGGAAGTCTATGAAGGAATTCATACTAAGCTCTGTCTTTACATAGAGTGGTCTTACTGAAAATTATTTGAATACCTCTATCAAAAACCAAAACCAAAACCCCACATTTTTAAACTTTTCGATCAAAACAGTTCTGTTCATATAGCAGTTCTTCATTTTATAGTTAGTGAAGGAGCAGTTAGAATTTCCATCAAAAACTCCACATTCTTCATGATTTGTTCCTGTACCTCCGTTTTGTAATTTCCGACACATATTTTGCAAGCTGTTATTCATAGTCAAGGTAACTTAATGAAAATGCATAAACACAGATGTCTCTTGATGTCCTGTAAGACATCAAGCTGGAGTTAACAGGCAACTAAGATTAGTTGTAGACAAACATAAACCAGGACCCAGAGGTAAAATTAGACTGTATTGCAGAGAGAAGTTTGGAAAAAAAATGTAAGGAACAACAATTATGTGAAGCCATACAGAGTTTGTGGGTAACTCTCCATCAGAGTTTGTGGGTAACAATGGTTGGGTGAAGTGATCTCAAAAGGTCCTGTCCAACCTTAATGATTATGTCATTTTTTATTTTTTATTTTTTTTTAATTTTACGTTTGTGAGTTGTATCTTGAGACTTGATAGTTTTGATTTGGTTTCTTGGAGCTTTGCTAAGACTATTCAGTTCTGAACACTGAACGTTATGACTGACCACTGTGAGAAATTAAAAGTGTGTGTCTAAGTTTCTGGAAACCTTGTTTAGGGAAGTGGCAAAAGCATGACTAATCTAATCCTAAAATGATAGGTGCAGCTAGTCCTTCTCTTAAACTGTCCTAAATTGTCAGCTTCCTGGATTTTAATATGCCAATGCCTTCTTTCAAAATGTTGACTTAGTACCAATCTGTAAAAGGAGTTTTAGGGTTTTTTGGAAGTAGGTTTACAAGTGTTCTTCCTACAGAATCATTTCTCAGTGGTAAATCCTCAGCTGCTAAGTTGTCATAATCCTCCTCCAATCCTACACTGAACTATTGCCCTTATGACAGTTAGGGACTGACATTTGTCTAGAATAAAGAAAAAGTTTTTGTAGGAAACACCTGTATTGCTGGATGATTACTTCAAACAGTGATCATCTTGGGCAAAGAGAAGTAAACTAAAGGGGAAGTGATAGGTGAAAAAAAGGCAAGGGAAAGAACTGTAGGGAAGTCCAGTTTCCTTCGGTGATCTTGATCTGATGTTTGTGTAACTAAAAACAGTGCGAAGTGCATCTGCAGCTCAGTAAATACGGAATCCTCTCTTTGTTATTTCCACTTTCAGCTTCTTTAGAGACTTTTCAATCTTTTCTGTCCTCTGCCAAAGAGGCTACCATGCTTTTGGAAACAATTACCTGTTTTGGAACTTATATAATAAACATAGCTTGACTGAATTCTGAATCATTTGGGAGTAAGTTCCAACTTATAACTAATTAATTATCTTCCTCTCTCTCCCTTCCTCCCTCCTCCTTTTAATTTAAAAAAAAAAAAAAAACACAAACCTTGGAAAAAATTTTATTATGTGGCCAAATGTTGTTTTTCAAGTGTGAATTTGGATTTAATTTGCATACACTGCTCCTAAATTCTTTGTCATATTTGGAAGAATCCAGTTAAATTGTGTGTGGTTTTCTATATTTTCTCTGTTCAGAACCTTGAATTGAAATTAAAGGGGCATTCATATCTTGTTATTTGGGAGTGAGTATGAAGAGCATTTGGTTATAGAAATTCAGTAGATTTTTATAGAAATGACACTGAATAATGGTATCGGGTTACATGAGCAACAGGTTCCAAGTAAAAGTTTAATGAGTTACTCAAATTTTAAAGGGTCGCAGTGTTCTAAATCAAAGGTGTTTTTCAATAGTTTTGTTCACTGCTTAATGTATTAAGATTGTTGGGCAAGATGGAGAGCAGCAAAGGCAAAATTTCCTATGAATATTTATAAGTTTTTCAAAATGTAAGTCTCTAAATGTAAGCTTTTAAATCTCTCTTTATGTGTGTGTATTTCCCTTGTCTACATGATTTTTGCGTATACCTCCTACGTTCCAAAAGCTGGTTATGGTATAACCATCTCCACATAAGCTTGCTATGTGGAGAACTTCTGATTTTTAAAGCACCTCAAAGGACAGGACTTGGTTTCAGGAGATGTGATAAAACTGAAGTTTACTAGAATTTGATGTGTTAAAGATTGCAAAAAAAATATTTGAGAAAAGCAAAGGTATATATTTGGAGCATAGTATGATTTATTCCCAAATCAGTACATTTAGGAGGTGCGTGAGACTGTTGCAGCAAGGTCAACAATCTTTTCAGTGCTCTGAAATGCTATCTGGTAGACATAAAAGTTGTCACTTAAGATGAAGTGGAAGATGTGCATAATCACAGCTCACAAACATAGCAGGTCTTTTTTTATATATTTGCATAATACAAGTATTTCTTTTTACAACTGCAAATTAACTTGTGATACTTCCTTTTAAAGCTTATTTCTAGAGAGGAATTTCATCATAGTGAGTGGTGAGAAAGGGCAGATGAACAATTAAAGCACTGAATGCACCAGTTTTTCTTAGTGGCAAGCCTTATTTCTTGCAAAAGAGTGCATCTTAGTGCTAGACAGATGATAGCAGCTCAAGGGGCATAGATAAAAGTGATGGGCCATGAGACAGATCAGCAGTTCCTTTATACTGGGTCTGGGATGCTCCAGAACTATTAGTTTGGCTTTCAAAAAAACCATGGCTTGCTTGTATAGTTTAATGTGCCCTTGGTTCTATTGACTGGCATTTTTTTCTTCATTTTTACAGTTTTCAAACAATGATTTCTTTGTGTTTAAAAAACCAGGCAACTGAAGTTTAGAGGCTTTAACTGATACTGTAATTAATGTCATAACTATTTATTGAGCTGAGGAAAAGCTTTTCTGTCATAATTTTTATGTAGTTTGTTTCACCATTGTGCTTATTTTTAGTAAATCCCAGCATATAGTAGAGAAATTGAGAGATATTAGTATGAGGCAAAGCACGGATTCTTATTCTGAAATAATAGTAATTTTATAATTTAGTATAAAAAGAATAGCAAATGTGTGTTAAGGCTGTGAATCACAGTTTTCTTTGAAGAGAAGTTCTGCCACTTTAACTTGTCCAGGATTTGGCCAGTACATGCTTTAGTCAGGGTGACAGGGATCACAGTAATGTGTCATGCTACCAGTGAATGTTCTTGTTGAGGAATTGGAGTTTAAAGCTCTAGCTTAAGCCTTTGTTTTGAAGTTGATAGAATTTGGAAATGCCTGCTGTGCTTGAGAATAGAATGCATACTTCAGTAATTCTCTCATTTATTCTGTATATTCGTAGGAGAGAAGAATGTAAAAAGTAGGGAATTGACAAGAAGGAATCGTGCTCGCTAAAAAGGAGTAGGAATTGCACGATTGGAAATTCTAGGTGAAAAAACTTAATTTTCTCATACCGCAAATATTTACACTGAGGGTTATTATCTGAAGACCATTAGAAGAATAATTAGGTAATCAGATACAGGTTTGTTTTGATGATATCATCATAGATTTAAAGCAGATATTGATCTAAGTGTATCGTATGTAGTTTGAGCAGTATATTACAGAGAGACAGACCTTTTTTTAGTTTCTTTTTTCCTCCTCTTCTGTTTCTTTTTTCGTCACTTCTTTTTTTTTTTGAGAATGGAGCTATTAGTTGTTTCAGTGTACTATCCAGTGTTGTAAAGTACCACTGTTGGCTGTCATATATTTTTAGGATGGATTTGTAACCTATTTAGCAGTTTCACACGCCGTTCTCTGCGGGTTGATTGCTAGCAGCTTACACTGATGTGCCAGGAATAGCTGCCTCAGGCCTGTAGGAACTTCACTGGAGTGGTGGACTAAATCAGATAGCAGCAGTAACCATATTGGACACTATAAATTCCAGGGATTGGGATGACTTTCATCTAATGATTTCTATTCTAAAAAAGCCTTTCTTTGTTGTCTCCCTTGCACTGCTGTAAATGTTTACACTCCTGGTCACAGCTGATGAGTTTTACTGCAGCGGTTGTACATCAGCCACATTCACTGTAGCTGTGTGAACTGTGTTGATGTTCACAAGAACAAGTTCTGTACCAGGATTTTGAAACCTGCTAAGAGTGTAACGGGCTTCATGTTTCTCGCGACATTTCCTTGCTTTAGATAGATGTGGTAAGGGTTTACATTTATTCAGACCGCCAAGTAATTAGTGTCGAGTGAATTTAATTGTTTATATTTTAATACTTTGGTAGTTAGTGAAATGCCAACTTAAATTAGCAGGAATATGATGTTATATGCTTTAGCTTTTTATGGCTTGTGTTACTGTTTCTGTTTCTTCAGCAAAAATCCTCTGTGATAATAAAGCTATCAGATATTTATTATCCTGTGGTTTTTAAAGATTACAAATGTGTGTTGTAAAATCCTACAAAATGAAGAATTGTGAACTGTAACAAGAAAAAGGTATTGGTGGCTTGAGGCAGAGCAGAGCAGGACTTTTCTGGGATGGCTTTGCTTCCCTGGGAAACTGATGTGAAACGTCATGCCTAGGGAAAAAGTAATGAAAGTGAATGTATATGAATATGCACATGAGAATCTTACTGTGGACTCATGCAAGCTTCCACAGTGTTCCACAGTGTCAAATTAAGTTTTCTTAAGAAATTTAATTTCTGAATATTTATTTTAATTCAGCCTTTTTTCGTTCTTTTAACTTATCTTCCCCAGGTAAGTTTTTGTTTGTCAGATTTTGCTGAAGCATTAAGCAAGGAATGAGGTAGTGGAATCACCACTACCAGTGAAGGGCTGGTGCAGATAGTGATTAAAGAAAAAGGAAGAAAAATAACCTCAGTGACACTTTTTCTCTGAAACACTGATTACTAAGATGTGATAACTAATGCTACTGCACACATGGAAAGATTTGAATCTTATGTTTAATAATTAATCCTAAAATATGAGAAGTCTAGAAATCTTTCACCTAAGACCATAAAAGGGAGGAAGGTGAGTATAGGTTTGTTGAGTAAACAAACTAAGTTGGTGGAAGGGGAGACTGATCTATAATGTCCCAATGAACGTACATAATTTACAAGACCTTAGATTGTAGAGGGTGGAAATTGCTCAGTTTGCTGCACTTCTTTCATCCTTGGGTAGAACTGGGAAACTGGGAGGTTGGAAGGAGGGACAGAGAGCTGCTTCTATTCCCTGAGTCTGGTTTATGTAACACAAACAACTTCTACTGTAGTATTACTTATGCTCTGCCAGCGATGTTGCTTTGAATCATGAGTGTTCTTAACGCTAGATTAACAATTCCACGGGACACAAATTAATCCCTGAACCTGTCTGACAGCTGCAGTAAGGCAGCTGGGATTTTTTATGTGAAAATGTTAAATACGTTCAACGTGCTGCTATTTAGCATAGGAGTGTAACAACTTTTGATCTCTGTTCTCTTTTCAGATTTGGCAGTCTGAACTTGTCAAACCACAGTTACAATATTGGTTTGGTTTTGGTTTTGGTTTTTTTTAAAGTTACCTTTTAGAAAGCAGACAGATGGCTTTTAGTGATATGGCTGTTCTGTGCTCAATTGATAGTTTATACACAAACAGTTGACATCTGACATACCTAGATGCTGAACCAAAGCTGTGTGATGGACTTGTTAAACCATTACTTTCTGATAAATAATAGGGTGATTATTTTGAATTTACTTAAAAATTTATTTTAGAGTTAATTGACATAATCTTCTACATCTTTTAAATTATCCAGTTGCTTGAATGTTCCTTGCCTTGCGTCTTACCCTTGTGGGGGGAAAAATGTATGGTTTTCACATATACAGTAAAATAACTTTTACTGTATTAAGTGTATCTTAGCCTTTTAAACATACCTCTTAATCTGTTCTGCTCTGGAGGGTACTTTGATACACCTAAGAAAGGGTGAAGATTTTTGTTTCAGTGCAGATTGACCAAAGCCCATCTCTTTCTCTCTCTCTTTTTTTTTTTTTCTTTTCTTTTTAAAAAAAATTAATTATAGTTTTGGATGAATCCACTTTCCATGAATTTTTCACATTGCTCTGAATATTGTAAGTGGAAGATAAAATCTAACCTCTTGAAGTTTTCATTTTGAAAAAAGTATACTAAATCAATTTATGATCTGGTTAAGTGATCATGACTGGAATGTTTGGAAAGACAGGTACGTTTCCAGTCTGCTGCAATGAGATACTAAATCAAACAGGCAGCTCAGGGACCAGCAAGCTGCTGTTTTGAAGGTAAATGAAATTTATGCTGCATATGTGAGATAGAGTGGTTTTACTTGTAGCTTAGCTATGTTCTGCCAGAAGCAACTCTACTCAGGCATCTGTAAGCGTTCCCATTGACATTACAGATGCTACTTCATGTGGTTTCGTATGCAGTGGTTAGAGTTGTGTGACTTGTTCTTCCCCCCCCCCCCACTACCTTTTGAATTGTCTTCCGTCTTTTCAGTTTCTGATCAAACAAGATGATCTTTGTGTTATGCATGTTTCTGTCTCAGCAGGTCTAACGCTGGTAGAGGAAAAGCCTTTCATGACAAGTTTCGGCTGCATTCTCTGCCTTGGTGTACTAACTGAAAAATAGCATCTTTAAAATACTTCTCTTAGGTGTAATATTTTGTAGAGGTTTGGAATGTTTTTGGGATCAAAAAAACCTGGAGATCCAGCCAAGTCAGAAAAAAAAAATAAGTCAGTGAGCTCTCCCTATTTAGAGTGCTCATGGAGTGAGGCAATATCATTCAATGAGTAGAACGGTATCCAGGCTCAAGTATTTGAAGGGGTATGTGACTTCAGTTCAGAGACAGTATTGCTGTTACACCCTTCAGTCGCATCCTTTTTGAAAAAAAAGATTATGGCTGTCTTTTGAGAATAGATCTTGAGATTTTTACTAGTCTTGATTTTTTAAATGTTGATTACTAAACTAGTGGTGGAGTATGGCATGCTTACATGTCAAAAAAAGTAGGAAATATTAGACAAATGAGAAAATTTACAGCTGACATTATTTTATGGAAATGATCTCAAAGCTTTTGGAACCTGTAACATAACATAAATATATACATCCTTGCCAGTATCTGAGAATTTTCCTGAACATAACTCTAGCATGTACCACAGCCCCTCATTTCAGGTAATCAACTGTTTTTAGGGTCTCTCTTTTAGGCAAGTCATGGCTCGTGACAGGCTGGATAAAATGCTTGCAGGCATTTAGTATAGTAGATTTTAGCTACTATAGGTAGTAACTCACTAATATATTTGGGACTGTATGTTGAAATTTGAGTTTCTCAATATCTGAGTACGTTGGGGTTGTAATAAGGCCGATTTGGTAAAATTTCCTCACCTCATGAGCCCTCCTTTTTTCCCCTCCAAAAAATAATCCGTAAGAAGTGTACTATAGAGGCACTGTTGGATTAAAAAACCACAGTTATAAACCAACAAAAACCTTTTCCTTTCTTACCATTTTTAATCTAGCAATGCAGTTAAATGGAAAATAGGAAACCAGATATGTTTGCTGCTTTGTGTTCTTTTCTTTTTTCCACCTGTTTATACTGATGCACTTGCCCATTGCTGAAGTCTAGATGTGCAAACTGTAAAAGACATTGTTTGAATATAACTCTTTCTGTATTAACTTAAAAAATCAAATAATGGAAACCTCCAATGTCTCCAAATTAATGTGGTACTTGCAGCACATGTAACACTTGAAGTGCAAGAAGTGAAAATACTATTAGAGGTTAACACAGTGCATAGAGATTAGGAAATTGGATTGTATTGAAGAGAGGTCAGATTAAAGTTAACATAGCTCTCTTTGGTTTCATGATGTTGCAGGCTTTTCTGAATTTTTGGGGTGTTTGTTTCAGTATTGGATTTTTTCCACACATCTGAAATTTAGGTACCTATTCCTGTCATATTTTGGCACTAGGAAAACAGATATAATCAGTAAAAAAACCCCTAACTTGCTGCAAAATACCAGTTTATTTTAGCCTCTTTCCATGCATGTGAGACTGACTTTTACCTAGAGACACTGTTGCAATGTCAAGGAGTAATATTTTTTTGTGAATTCTAACTTCTAAAATGAATTTGTGAAAAATTATCTGGTTTTTTTTTTTTGCCCATCTACCCAGTTCCTTTTTAACAGTACCATTTCCCTTGTTTGGCTAGGCTGTCTCTTAGTGATTAAAATGGGAGTGACTTAACAGGGGTTTGTGGAGGGCCAGTGTAATACTTTGTGATATCTACCTACTGCTGTCAAATAAGTTTTCTGAATAAATTAGTGCAACGTTATCTTCTTACTGCCTTCAGAATAGTCAGTCCTTTTACATACAGATCTTCTACGTGCTACACTGACACAAATGAGTACTGCAAGCAGTTTTAAGGAAATAATGATCTGTAAAGTTTACTGAACTCAAAAGGTATTTCTTGGGATCTCCATCATATACTGAACAATGTGGTTGCACATGTTTCTTTTAGAAAATTTAAAAAAACATATTACTACAGGTGGAAAAATACCATGCTTTTCTTTCTGCCTTCCAGTCTGTCCCAGACCTCTAGATATCATTTGGAGGTTTGTCTTCTTAGTGCGTGGTTAGAAGGAGGGAAAGTGGAAGAGACTGATTTGCAGCCCAGTCCTGGGTTAGTTCAGAGCAACCATGAGTTCAGTCTCTTTAAGATCTTGTCTCAGTGAAGAAGTCATTAAGCAGTGCAATCCTGTACGTTACAGTCTCCAAATTATAACAGCCCTGCTGATCTGTCATGTGTTGTGGTGTGACCTTTGTATTCGGATTTGTGCAGGGGAGTGCTGGCCATGCAGTTCTTCGTGCCAGAAATATTTCCCTTGGGGATGGACAGTGATGTTTATGGTCTTGCAGAGCAATTGTGAAGTACGTTGACAGAATTTCTGACTTGTTTTTGTTTGGGTCCTCAAGGCTGAAGTGAACTTCATTCTGCAGACTGAGAAGTGTTACAGGTTTCTTTGCAATTTATTGCCTGAGAACAGTTGTCTTGTGCTGGTGAAAAGAGTTGGACATCCTGACTCACAATATTGTCCCCACCTAGGACTTGTTATCTATATATTTCCTCAAGGCCACTCATTATTTCGTACCCTCACTTTCTCTCACTCTCATTAGCCTGTAGTCTTTTACAGTTTGAAGAGTCTTAATGTGTTAAATCAATCCATGTATGAAAGATGTTCTGTACTTTTTGGTCATTCTTGTTGACCACTGTAACCCTTTTCTAAAGCTGCTTTATTTTTTGAGCGAGAGAGGGAGGAAGGGAATGATCAGAACTGTGCCGAAAGTTCAGACTCAATACATATTTTATAGCTTATTTTTCCCCTCCCAAAATAGTTACTTTTGTACATTTTGGATTTCCAGTTAATTCTTTTGTTGTTCTTTTTGTTTGTAATGTAAAAATATAACGGGTAACAGATCTGACTGAATAAGGAAGGTCACTGAAGTTGTTGGTTAGTGTTTCTTCTAAATTGAAAGTTGAGTTATTCTGCCTTGACCAAAGAGAAGCCTGCTTCAGTGTGCTTGAGAAGATCCGCTGCACTGTTGACACTAGAACTCTGCAGTGTGCCAGCAAAGGGGGGGCTAACGTTTGTGCTAGCCTGAGTGCGTAAAACCTTGAGAGTCCCGGCAGGAAAAGAGAGGCTGGGAACTCTTCACAGCCATGCCGCTAATTTAATGTGGTGGTGTTTGCTTTATAAAACATAGCCATTTCCTCCTGCGAGGCAGAGGATTTTATTTCCAGTTTGACAGTGAAATGTAATATGATTATGAGATAAGTATGTGAACACTTGTTTTAGAGCTTGTGAGCTTGTCTGCTGTGAACTAGATACTTTAAGACTGCTAATTACTCCGAGCTGAATGATGACGCTTTTTGTAATGTTTGAATCTACTAAGTGATACAGTTCTTTGAAAATCAGATATAAGGGTGTCTTGTAAAACATCCCTTTTAAGAACTTGAGGTTTATTTATCACAGAAAGTATATACGTATTTAGAGAGAAAGTGCTTGATATTAAACTGCTAAAGCTGAAACATTTGAAGATCTCTTCATTATCCTGAACTTTTAGTTATGATTTCTCTGCTGTCATAAAAAATAGAAGTCAGGCTTCTTTTCTGAAAGATCCCTCATAACAGAGGAACTTGCATGCTTAAAAATCTTAAATATTTATTTTTCCCTCATTGGTTCCTGAAACTGTTTCTTGCAGTAGAGTTGATGTAAAAATAAGCAGCTATGAATGCTATTCTCTTCTTTGCCTATCTCCATGGTAGCGAAGTGTTTTAGATTGGCATGGCCATCTCAGTCTTTGTACCAGTCTTATCTTTTATCCTCAGTGGTAAGTTTCAAACACTATACAGACTTGTAGTTTTTGCTATCCAATGTGGTAGTTGGAGCACTCTGCAGTGTGTCAGGAAAAAGAAATGACTGGTGTGATTAAGACATATTTCTGGTTTGCTTATTTTATGCATATAGAGAAAAAGGTCAATCTTGTGGTGGTTGGTTTGTTTGTTTGTTTTTAAGATGTAGGAAGTGAAAAAAAATATTCTACATTGGAAGAGCAGAGTTTCTTCCACGACAGTTTGAGCTCTGTTTGAAAAGTAACCCATATCTTCTGTCGGATTTCTGAATTTAAGGAAATAATAAAATAATCTGTGTTTAAAACTGGATGAACTAGTGAGACTCTAATTATAATTTATTCTTTTAAACATTCCATACAACATGGAATATTTAAAAAGTTTGACTAATGCATGCAAGTAGCATGGGAAAGAAATAGTTATTATAAGAGACCTGTAGAAGATATTTATGGTCGCCAAAGAGGGGAAAATATAGTCTACAATTCAAGGAAATATAATTTATTCAGTAAACAACTTTAATTGCAAAAATAAGTGATGATGGAATAGTGAAGCATAATAAGTTTCCCCAGAAGCCATATGGGTCTTATGTGCAAGGTGATATGTAGAGCTCTCATAAAACTTTTCTGGCATATACGCATATTTTTTTTAATTATTTTTTTTTTTAACCTGCTCTGATGAGTGGAAATTACTTGCTTTTTAAATACAAGACTTTGGAGAAACTCTGATTGGATTTTAATGGTATTCACTAACAAAATGTCTTGAGGTATATTCAGTTAAATTTAATTGCTGCCTCTTTCTTGCTGTGCCTTCCTTAGAGTTCTGTATGACTTACAAAAAACAATTTACGTGTGTGTGCATGTGTATTCTAAACTGTTACTGAGACTGACTTGAATTAAATGTACAAGTAAGTGGATCAGAGTAAGTTTGTATATTAAGAACTTGCACTGGAAAGAAAATATCTGGAATTTGTACATTTATTTGTATGGTAATGACAGCAAGCCCCTGTTATACTCAAGGGCTCAGTAGTATGATGCAGGCTTCAGCATTTCTACTGTTGCTGCAGCGAGTACGTGATCTGGTAGTAGTTAATTTGAATATACACCCGAGGCCTCTTCCCAGCCCTGCAACACTTGAAAGAAACATATTTGGTGAATTGTCTAATCTGACTTATCCATAAAGCAGACATCTCCAAATCCTCTCTCTTGAAGTGATTTAATGATAATTTGTTTTGTAGGTTGGCAGTAAAAAGTGTGATTCATTTTTTTTCCTGAAATACTTATTGGACAGTAGGCCAAAGTCTTTTCTTTGCAGTAGTGGACAATATAAAAAAATTGGATTTTTGTCACTGGACACTTATGTAGTAGTCACTTCAAATCTAGAGTAAGACTTGCTGATACAAAGTTTATTAAGTTGCTGTGAGAGGTTTTGGACAGCAGTATCAAAAGATGATAGTTATCCTCTAAATTTAGATGGGGCATTGTTGCAAATCAATGATACTTTATTACATAAACATTTAAATCAGGTGCTATTTATGGTAGGAGTATGGCCTAAGGGAGCTGCCGTAGTAAAATGAATGGTAATACAGTAATCTGCTTTATGAGAGACCTTTTATAATGACAGTATCAAACACTCTAGAGTTTGACTTGTTTCTTAGGCATTGGCAGAAGCCAAACCCTAGATGTTGCTCATACCACTTCAGTCCTTTTATGTGTAGTAATGTGAGTAATGTGAGACCTTTTAATTTGTTGAAGATTTTCAGTCTTTTCTAGCTCTGCTGTAAAACAGTTCTTCTGGTTAGAAATGATTTGTGACACACAGAACACACATCTTTCTTTCCCAAGAAAGATATAGAAAATGGAGTCTAAAAGAGATCGTATCATTAATTTAGATTTATTTCTAACTTTTCAGATTTTTCTTCTTGCCTGTCCTCCATGTCGGATTGCAATGATTCTCTTCAGGTAATGCCTCTTCCTTACAATATTTCTGTCTCCTTGCATAATGTATTTTAGAAGTTATGACAGCTTAAGCCATTAAATATTAAGATATATATCCAGTTGGAAAGGCATATTGATTGGATTGAAAAATGACACATTGAAAAGGGTCAGGGCTTAAATTGTGGGTGCTGAGCAACATACCCTTGGTTCTTTTGTACTGGTGGTTTTGACTTCGTGTAGCAACATGAATGAGCTCAGTACCAGATGAGAATGCAGGCATCTGTCTACAGACTAATGTCATGGGCCTTGTACCTTTTTGTTACCTTTGCTAAAAATTAGTAGCTGGGCTTCATTGAAGGCCATGCATGCAATATGGATCTAGTTTTTAAACTGTGGATATAAGTCAAATAGTGAAAGCAAATTCTCGCTGACTTGGGTATTTTTCAAATCTATGCCATCTTTTCTGAGATACTGCATATTGTTGCTAACTTCAGGAACCGCAAGAGTTTCTGAAGTGCAGGAAGCTCTAACGGACTACTGCAGTAGAGTCCAGTAAGCAGCTGAGGGGTGTAACTAGTCATATTGTGGGGAGGGTCACAGGACTTCCCAGGCAGAATGGTGATCAGGAGTGGCTGCAGTTGTCACCATGACACTTAACTTGGCTCTTTCTTGTCTTAGTCCAGGCAGTGACTGGAAAAATGATGCTAGGAGCATGCCTTATGAATTATTTTGGAACTGCTATTGTCTGTCTGCAACTTTTTCCTGCTGTTCCTTATCTGGGTAGGGAATAGGCTGAATACTGTGTTAGCATCTCCATCTCGGAGACTGTGAAAAGTACGTTTGGTGTCCAGGAAATCCTGGATTTACTCTGCATTTGCAAAAAGACCAGTTGCAAAGTGGAGGCCACAGTGTTTGTTGTTCTTCAGAGTGAGCCTTTCTGTTTTCTGACACTCTGACAGCATATAAATTACATTTGAAAAGCTGTTTTGAAATTGTAATACCTTTTTCTTCCTCCCTCAAGTTACTTCTAAATTCCTAATAGTTTATGACAGGCAGTAGTTGTAGCCAGTTTGTTCTTTACTTTGTGTCTTATGTAAAGTACTGATACTATTTTTGTGTTCTTGTGATGCAACAGTGGTTTAGAAAAAGCTATACAAAATTCATGGAGCTTTACTTTGAAGCTGTACGTTTATAGAGTTAGACAGGAGTAAAAATCTTTATAAGTATGCTATTTTAAGTTCTGAAAGACAAACGAACAGGAAAATTCCAACTACTTAGCAGCTTGCATCATGAAGAGGATTAACACAAATGAGCAGTCCAGGCTTTCTAGGAATCCAAAACTCATTAGAGACAGCAGTCCTACTTTAGGAAATTATTTAAGTGCATATTTAAAGAGCGGGTTTCGTACTGGTTATTGCATTTAACAGTATCTGGTTATTGTATTTAACAGTGGCTTTATTAAAAAAAAAGCCAAGAGAATTTTCTTAAATTACTTTCTACCTTTTATCGAAGAGATACTACCTAAAATATGTGAAAACATTACATTTTAGTTCCATCTGTGAAAATAATACCACTTTTCTAAGGTTGCAGATGCATATGTTGAATGGGGCCCTCTTGGCATTGCTGTTTCCCGTTGTTAATACACGCCTGGTGAGTGTACTGTACTTTTCCTCATCCTTTTTTATTTATTTCTAAAAGATTTTCTTTGGAAATGCATTAGACCTTTGCTTTGTTTGGCCTTTCAAAGTTCATTTTAGCAGGATGTAGATTCCTGGTACAGATCTCTGCAATGAAGCCAAAATACCAATCTTGGATTTTTTTGTGTTTATAATGTGGAAAGCTAACACTGCTATATTCTAAGTGTCAGTTCCATCCTAGCCTTTAAATGGAGGGAAAACTGAACAGCTTTGAAAGAGGCATTCATAGGTTAGCGCTGTGGCCTGTGGTCAAAATTAACTTTCAGACTTTTCAGACTGTATGTAGATGTAAGATTCCTCAGGTATGGAAAATGCCAAATATTGTTGGTGGCTGTCACCCTCTCTTCCCCAACATGAGGCACAGCAGATTTTTTTTTGCATCTGAGTTTTCAAATCTGCTATAAAACTCCAGTCTCCTGGATGAAAAATTAGCCTGTTGGTGTCTCTAGTAAGATTCTAAAACCTATTGAGAGTTAATGGTGAGAAAAGTTATCCTGAGTCTGAGCCATATGAAGTACTTCTGAGGATTATTTTTAAGACCTGTTATGCATGCATATGTTGAGTGTGTGTGCATGTGTATATGCATATATACCTACATGCTTGTTTATCTTTTGTCATTTGACTTATTTGCAAAAATATGTTGTTGCAGTTATTTAAATGTATGTTTTAAGATAGAGTTCACTTGGATTTACGTGCTTACGTCTTTATGGTGTCTGGATAAACTACTTGTATCTATATCCATACAGCATGTGAATTAATGATATTATTAACAAAATTGTTGTGGATTTCAGGCTCCATTACAAATCTTGTTAGTGGCTGTGTGTTTGCAAATCTTGACTGTCTTAATAAGATTAAGTGTAAAAAAACCCAAACCTGCACCTGTATTGAACTTTATGGATGATAAGCTATGTTGATCGGCCGCACTGGTAGCTAGGAGACTTGAAAACTGACAGTTTTATTGTCAGCTTGTAAATGGTTTCTTTTTTCCCCTTTTAAGACTATAAAATTTTGCACTGAAACACATTTTGGTTACTAGAGAGAGGATAATACATCTATAGGCTTTTACATGTTAAAAATAATCTTCTATAAAGCATGACACATCCATGTACATGAGGTTGGATCACATTTTTCAGATTTCAGTGGATTTAGTAGCATAATAGCCCTACAGTTCTTTCAAGATTTACATTGCCCTTCCTAATGTGCTAACTACATACATTCTTTTCTATACTATAACAGCTATGTGCAGTTTGACATTATGGTTTAATAAAACTTGATACTGCTGAAGGGGCATAACGTGAATAAAACAAGTGTGTTTTCCTGATAAGGAGAACTCATTTATTTTGTATGTCAAACTATCTAGTTTTGAAGTAAACATAAACTTTAGCATAATAAAATTATTTTTCTGGGTAACCTTTTAAGGCTAAAATGTTGAAATATTTAATAATTCACTAGCTTGTATTTTCTCTGCCATTTTCATAGTTCTCATTCATATTAGGGCAGTGGTGATTAAACAGGAAAGATACTGACTACTTATGAAATTCTCTCTTAATTAGGGATAGAGGAGCCAAAGGGTAATGTCCAAGAGCAAATATTTTTTTAATAAATACAACTTTGGATATTTTTGGCCTAACAGCTGCTTGCTAGGCTGTTCTCTTTTCAGCGTTTCTTCTGGCACAAGATAATGTGGGTGATGTTTCATAGCACTGCTGCTTTGACCCAGATTCTCTCATGGCAGATGCACATTCTGCTCTGCAACTGTCATTGTAGTTGTTTACACTGACATTGTCCTGAAAGCAGTAAATTCTCTTAAACCTTAGTAGAAAGTTCAAAAAATAACAATAATGTTATCTGCGCTGACTCTCTGGTTTGTAGTATCTAAGTGAAAAACTTTTGATTCTAAGTGATTCAACTTTTTGATTGTTTCTATGCCTCAACTTTTCAATTTCAGTTTTATGATATTTTAAGATGTATTTTAGTGTGTACATTTCATACAAAAATTTTGTATACTTAGTTAACGTCTGTAAACAGTTGTAATATATACTGGATGGCACAAAGAGCATTTCAAAACTATTCTTAAATATTTGGCTGTTGCCAGTGGGAATGGACAGTTGAGATACTCATTGAAACTGCAGTAAAAAGTTTCTACCTTCTGTTGTTTTAACCTTTTGGTGACACTATACTAATATTTGTTGGACTGTAATGGGCACCTGGGTTAGTGTTCCAAAAAAACCGTAGTTTGAAAGATGAGGTCAGTCCATTCTGCTCTTTTCAAGAAAATATTTTCCTGCCTTGGTATGATGTTGAGGTGCCAACAATTAACAGTCTTGAGCAACGGATGCACCCACTTGTATTTATTTGGCAACTGAATATTCCAGTTTTGCAAAATTACTGACAGGGTGCTAATGGGGTTAATTTTTGTGCATTGAACTGGTCATTGGATAAAGACAAAACAGTTTGTTTCTTATTCAGTTAATGTTTGTGAGTTCTTATTACTCTCAGAAATGAAGGGTATTTTAATTTTCTCTCATAACTTCATTCCTTTATCATGATGCAAATAATTCTTGGTCAGGGTTAATAATTTACACAAAACCTAGGCTAATCTTTTATAACCTTTAAGTAAATAGAGAAGAAGATGCTAAGGGAATTGAATTGTTAGGTTCCCAAATGGGAGCCTAGAAAGGTATAAGGTGTTGTACAGGAGTTGAAAGATTTCCTTTAACTTTGTATTTATATTATATGGAATTCAGTGTAAGTCCTGATAACCTAGCTATGCGAGTAAATGCATTTAACTGCCACAAAGACTCCAGGTGTTTGGAGAATAACTTTTTGTTTGAACTTTCATATTGCATTAATCAAATTTTAAAGGAAACTCCACTGGTTTAGAAGTGGGTTTTTTTGCAAGCTGATGTCCTGAAAATGTTGATGTAGATAAAGTAAAAAACAGGACATGTCCCAGAGGTGTTGGACTTGCTGTCTGTGCTCACATAGCTGAGATGGTGTAGTTTTAATGTTTCCAGAAGCTGCTATAGTCTATTATTAGAACTATTTGGCTTGAGAGGGACGCATTCTAACATTCTAAATCTGTTTTAGGAACAGAATCGTACTCTGATCGTTGCCTACTGCCTTTCTGTTGATTGTTAAGGTAATAAATTAACTGTACTGAATAGTTTGCCTGAAATACCTGTGCCTACACAGCAAAATGGCATAGGTTATGGTAGCACATTATGTCATATCTAAACTGGCTTAATCTAACTGGCATAAAGAAAAATAACGGAACAGTTGCACATTGGGGGCTGTTGAGAGATTGCTAGTAAAACACTCAAAACACTGATAAAAGTCAAACCAAATGCATTCAATGGAGATCAGCAATGCACTGAACAATGCATGTTCCTGTTTTTCTCGGTAAGCATCATCCTCTTTAGTGACTGACCAAGTGTCTTGGTTTAACCCCAACCAATAACTAAGCACCACACAACCACTTGCTTACTCTCCCCTTGTGGATGGGGGAGAGAATTGGAAGAGTAAAAGGACTCATCAGTATGCATTCATATCGATTACAGACAAGAGGGTATATAGCAGGAAATCTGAATGAAACACTCTGCCCCTAAAATATAATGAAAAGGAATTGTTGCAAATAAAATCTGGGACACTGCTTTAGACCGTCCTGCAGATGGGTGACAGCCCTGCTATTCCTTTATTTCTAGTACTACGTTGAGAAAACAGAGCAAAGTGATAACCTCCTAGCCCACTGAAAACCAACTGCTGTGCCTAAGTGCGTTTAAACTAGTATTGCATGCTGTGCTCTTTTGGGGGAACTCTCATCTCAATGTCTGACTTTTGGGCTCAACTCCACTGCTGTCTTGAAGAGATTTTTCTAAAGCTTAGTGCAGTCAATGGAAAGACGTAGTTGCTTCCTTAGGGCACCAGCTTGTTTGTTAGGACATCAAGTGCGTGCTCAGGTGACTGCTGTTGATGGCTGTGGCTCTTCATGCTCAGAGATCCAAGGGTAGGCTCTAATGCTTCGTGATACAGTTTCCCCTTTTCACAGTCTCACAAACAATGTAAGCAGCTGCCAGGAGTTTAGCTAGACTAGTAGAACTGTACATAACTCCTGGGGTAGAGGTCTACTCCTGCTCACTACTCAACGCTTTCCAAAGGGCCTTTAGCACATGTCCAGGGAATGTGGCACTTTTGAATCTGCATCATAGCAGGCTGATGGGAGGGCTAGAAGCACACGTGGCTGCTTTGAGCCAAACGCTTGCTGGAGGAACAAAACACCATTTATTTTTTAACAGAAACTTAATTACAAAATGTAAAAAAATGAATGGTCTGAATATTCATTTCCAGTGTACTTTGTTAGCACGTTTTGATCTTGTATATTAGAGGAATTGTGCATGTCAGTATTAGTTTGGTGTTTTTCAAAACATACTGATTTTATACCGATGTTAAAACCTATGAATGGATGAAGCAGATTTGTTTTGCCACGAGTAAGAATATTTAAAGGAGAAAAACTTACCTATTCTCTTGAGTAATAGAGTAGCCTGTCCTCTGTATTCTTTTATACTGTTAAGGGAGCTTAGAAGATAAGTTAGTAGAAGAAATAGGTAATTTGTCCTTTTGTCTTGTACCATTAGTTGTTTTAAGATTCTGCGTATGGGAAAACTAGATGAAATGCAGGAAGAGTGATGCTGGTAAGGGAAATGAGTGTTTAGTATAAAAAACCAGCAAATAAATTGACAGTATGCAGAGTTCAGATGAGTCTGTGTTGGTAACAAATATCCAGTGATTTTGAATCTCTGGGGACAGATGTGGTTGAAGAAATGTGCTGTGAACATCCTTGGTTTGTTACTAGGGAAATACTGCTCTGCAGGGTGGCTGCTGGGTTTCCACGGTGGCGTTGGACAGCAGAGGACCCATCTGTTGGGGCCTATGAAGTGGGTCCACTTTGGAGACTGTTGGAGTCTGGGGTTAAATACATGTGGCCTTCACGGGTGCCTATGGTCAAATATTATTAGAGGGACCAACTCGGTATTCTGACTTATTTTGTTCTGTGAGTAAGTGTTGCTTTGATTTTTTTACTTTCTCAAACTGTACCACTTGCTGAAGTTCTTACTTGTTTTCACAAAGAGGTTCTTTACATCCTAGATTGATGAGTGATCCCCTCTACCTTATCTTCACTTTCCGTTTCTCTTTGCATATAAAAGGTACCTATTTGCTATCTGTGAGTGAGTCTTTTATTGATAAAACAATTTACAGACAAGACTTTGAGAGCTAGATGAGTCAGTTGCTCAGTGCAGCTTTATAGTTCATCTTTTGTGTTTGTTCTTTTTTCTCTTTGTTGTAGCCTGGCTGTACAACTTGAGTGCTTGGTTGTACAGAAATTCTGCTTTTGCAGCTCTATACCAGAAAAGGCACTTGCATAATTACTCAGGCTTCAGAACAAGCAATCTTTTCTAGTGGAAAAAAGGATATTTTGTTTTACACACACACAAAAAAAAATTGTCAACACTACCGCAGCAAAACAACTGTTACTCTGTTCTCGGAAGTGTCCTGAGCATAGTGTTTGTGTGACTGACCCTCACAACTCAGCGAGTGTAGAAGCCCTTATGAAACCACAGCTACTAAATAGAGAATGCTCCTTGGCAGGAGTGAGTGCCTCATGTTGTGCTGTTTATATCAGGAGCTATTGTTTCTGAAGTGTGCTTGTTCCAACTGGGAGAGGTACAGCTTTTTCTCCAGTTAGGGAAACTGCTTTAGCCTCTTTCCAAATAGTTTTGATTCCCTCACTTTGCCCTCTGTGTCTTTCAACAAGGGACAGCAGAAAAGGTTCAGATTCAGGAAACGTCATGACTTCTGTGAAGTTCTTGCTTTTTGCATACTATTATCTTGCTTAGTTTTATGTTTTGATACAGAATACTTGGAATAAAATAACAAACAACAGATGGCATGGAAGATTTTTTTTTTTTTTTAGCTTAGTCTCCCAAGAGTTGGCTGAATATCTTGGAGGTTGCAATCAGAACACTGAGAATGTTCAGCTGGGGGATGCCAGGACTAGCAGAATCCGGCTGTAGGTTTTATCATCTTTTACATTCAAAATAGCATATAAGAATTGTTGTTGAATTTAAGGTCACTATATTAATTACCAGCTGCTTATTGACTGCTATTTAGGAAGGAAACCAAACTTTGTTTCAACCTCTCTTTACTTGTGTTGATACAGAAATTTTTTGTAATGTTTCTGTTTCAATGCTATGACTTCAGCATCTCAGAACAATAATAGAAAAGGAAGGCTTCCCCCCCCCACCTCCTTCCCAACAGACAAGCCATGATGGTAGGACTTGTGTCTGGATTCACTTTAGCCTGTAGAATGATGGAATGAGTTTGCATTTGAACCAAAGCTAATGGCTTTGTGTTTTTCCTGTGAGATTTCATCCTTGTGTGGTGGTATTGTCTAGTTTTTGCTTATGAAAAATAATGGAAAAGTATGTCTTTTCAGCTTTGTAAGTGAGCTGCAGCAAGAAGTTGAATTCTGAATTTTGAGTTTAAATCTTTTCTACTACTGTTCAGTTTTAAATGTGTTGCTTTAGTTTAACAAATAGATATAGGCAAAGACATTTGCAGGTAGGAGTAACTTTCAAATACAATGCGTGACCTTTTCTAATGGATAAAGAGCTAGAATTAGTTGGGTCTGGATTAAGGGGCTCAGAGTTGTGGTTCAAGTTGTTTTTAGCACAGTATTATTTTAGCACAGTCTGTCTGACTTCATGTTACTTCTTAGAGGAGAACTAACTAATCGCAAATGACTAATTGTAATTTCCCAAAAGTTGTCAGCAGGTGAGGAATACCTAATTTTCTGCTAAGTGGTAACTTGTTTACATACATCCTTCTGCAGGTTCTTTTTAAAGCCAATAAAATATTGGTTATTTTATCTTATATTTGGTGAAGCTTAGCGGTTTCACACATGCATGCAGATTGCTGTAAATCGGGTCTTGGTTTTTGCACGGGTCTCCTCAGTGCTCTTATATATTTATATACTTTTACATATAAAAGTATATAAATATATATAGAGCTCTATCACTTGCAAGGTAGCAATAACCTTTTCCTTCTAAACAGGCTACTGTCATATGGGGTGTGTATAGTTTCTGGTTTGATTACCTGAGAGTTTTGCATCATTATTGGTAATTTATGCTAACTAAGAAAGGGAAAAGAGCAATCTTAGTTATTCCTTATTTTTTGCGCTTTTGGGTAATTTTGAGAATTGTCTAGTTGAAGTGCTGCATTGCATTTGTGGCAAGGGGAATGGAATGGGTACAGTTAGGTGCGCTTTCAAAGCACTGACTATTAATTTCACCTCTTTGTTTCTATGCATAGGTGATAAAATAAGTGAACTGAAAGGATTGTCATGGGCCATAAGGAAAATGGTGCCTTGTAACTCAGTTGTTAGTGATGAAAAACATTTACAAATATTTTCCTTATTCCACAGCTTCCATTTGAAATGGAAATATATTACATCCAACATGTGATGCTTTATGTTGTGCCCATCTATCTGCTGCGGAAAGGAGGTAGGTTGGCAATTTACTCTATACAAATTGACACGATCCCATGCAGTGAAAAAGCTGTGCTCAGTGGTTACCTACCACAGGCTTTACTCTTACTTTCTTTTTACCAATTTTCTCCGTGTTGTTACTTAATAGTTTCTGGTGTTATGTTGGAGTTGTAACCTGGGTAACAACGACTTGTGTCAGGCACTGAAATGGGAATTAAAAAACGGTCTTTTGCCCAAAGGAATATCAGGAGTGTATTGGCATAATATGCACTGTCTTCCTGGGTGGCATCTCTGCCGTCTTTCAACATTCTAAGTTGTTGGTGGGATGTATTTTTAAGACTTGCCTTCTTTGATGTCTCTTGAGAAGTATTGCAACTTAAAATGAGCTGAAAAAAAAATTATATCCCCATGTAAATACTAGTCGGCTAGTTAGATTAAATTCCTGAAATTCCAAAGCTCTAATGAAAGGTAGTGACACACATTAGTGAAATGAGCTAGTGTGCTTATTATGTCTTCTAACAAAATTACTGTCTTGCATTCACTTACACCATAGTAGTCCAGTAAGTTTGGGAATCCCAAATTCTTCCACTGGCCAGTGGTTTTTCTAGTTGTCACCCATCAGAAGGGAATGCAGTATGTATTAATGTGGTGTGATGCTCTGCCCCCCTCTAGCGTTGACATGCCTCCAGCTGCGTCTTCTAGCAGAGCTAAATTGTTTCATCCAGGAAATAAAAGATGATAATTTATGGTCCAGAGGTTCAGTGGCCTTTAATGAAAACCTTGAGGACGTGATGTCAAGCAGTGGGATACAATGTAGAAAATGCTCAGAAGCAGCATAGTCAGCCTCTTCCATTCTGGTGAATCTTTTGTATTTTATACCAGCAGTCACTTATCGTCCTTCACACTTATTTCACTAAAGCTTTGCAACCTCTTTGTTCTTCACTGCTGAGTGAAACTTATGCCAGCCACATTTAATCTTAATACATCTTTGATATCTTAAAATTCTGGCAAATAGTGCTAAAGTGCAGTATAGTTGTAGAAGTTACACAAACTCGTAATTATTGCAGAAGGAGAAGGAAGGTGTTAACAGTCATGTAGTACTCTGTAGGCAAGCTCTCATGATGTCACTAAATTGCTTCCTTTGATAGCTTTGAAGTTCCCATATAACATCATTTTAAGACGTTTATTTCTTTGCTTTAAAGTTTGACCTTGGATGTCACTTGATGTGTTCTTTTGATTTTTGGTTGGTTGGTTTGGTTGGGTTTTTTGTTTGTTTTGAGGTAAAGGTTCTCTGAGATGATAGGGCTGTATCTGCAGTTTGAAGGGCTTTGTGTTGTACAGTTGTCACCCTAGTACAGTTTTCTAAATGTTTGCCCTTTATTAATTTACAGTTATTTGCTGCCATCTAATGTTGACATGATAGCAGTGAAATGTCTAAAAGAACTTTGTTGGCTAAATATATCAATGTGAGAATTGCTTTTCAATCACTGTTTGGCATGGAGCTTTATTTCTGTATTGTAAATAGAAATTTCCAGCAGTGAATCTATGGATTATGATTGGGAGAAGTAATTGAAGGGCAGTAAAATTGGAAAAATACACTATGTCAGTTTTATTTGGAATCTGCCGGTATGAATAATGGCCTTAATAGAATCTCAATCGTAATGTTAACATTTCTCAAAGGAGGGTTGAGCAGAACACCTGAAGTAGAGTTGATTTGAGGCTCATTCTGTACAGAATGAAAAGGAATTAAAACCTCTTTCTCTCCCCCTCTTTCATCTCCCTTCCCTCTCTACTGAGTGAATAGAAATTTCTGTACCACCCTTTCTAATATACTGTCTTTCCAAGTGCACATATACCTGTATACATGCACATGCATGCTGGGTGAGACAGAATAAATGCTTATGCACCGTGGCTCAGATCTCTCTTGGCTGCAATGGGAGGCTCTCATGCAAAATAGATGTAGTGCAGATATAACAGGCCAGCACAGAAGATCCCTAACTCAGGGGAGTTCTTACATGAAGTATATCTGCAGTTGGCAACTTTTTAGCTGAATGAATCTCACCTTATATCACCTGTGAGCCCTGCCAGAAGTTCTATATCTGGGCAGCTCACAGCATTCCTGAAATAGCTGGATAGGCTAAACGAGAGGTGTAGATCACTCTTGTCTCTTGTCCTTAGGAAGTGAGACGCTTGCTTCCCTGTCAAAAAAAGTATGAATGCTTTTGTAGCTTCTGGATTGGTTTACTGTTGCATTATCTGAGTGCTAGGACTGGCAAAAGGGAGGTGCAATGAATGAAATGTCAAGGTGAAAAGAAGACGGGAACCAAGCAGCGCAGATTTAGACCATGGAACCAACCTCTTCATTGAAAAACTCCTCGAACCACTTTCATCTACAACTAATCTGGTCTTCTGAAACATGACTGTGCTCAGACCATTACACTTTACGCTACTGGGATATAGATTGCTGGTAGAAAACTTAGGGAGGCAGCAGCTGAGGAAGTGTGATGTCTCAAACTGCCACAACTATTTCAACAGTGCATTAACCTGACCTAAGATCAAGGTATTAGAGACTTCCAGTGGTGTTCAGGACAACTTAGTTTTTCTAACTGTATACTTGTAACACAATGAAAAAAATCTAGTTTGCACTGCCTCAGCCTTAGCTAAAGACTCACAGTTCTTGACTGTCTTGGTCCTCAAGCTAGTTTGGTCAGATTTTTGGTTGGAGTTGACAAGATTAGATGTGCACCTTAATTCAGAGCTTCAAATCATATTGAAATTTAATCCAAGTGGAATTGTTATTTCCTGAGTGCTGTTAGCAAATGATATCGTTCCATAACAGTTTGAAATAAGGGTTAATTTATAGCAGCTCCTCTAGCAGTGGAGTTCAGGGGATAATCTTTCCTGTTTTTTGAGATCCCCAGCTTTATTTACTTAATAATTTAATGAAGTAGAAAAGGAGATTGGTGTTGAGGTTTTTTTAACATTTTGTCACTTTAAGGAGCAATCTGATGTCTGAACAGCTGTACCTGGTTCCGGTATATCATGTACGCTTAATCAGAGGCCTTTGTATTGGTGCCACTGAATGGCTGTGTGGTTCTGACACTTCAGACTGCAGGGGGAGATAGTCTGCAGCAGCCACTCTGTCAAAATGGCTGTGCAAATTCTCAAAATTCACCATTCAAATACAAGTTTTCCACACTGTGGAGAGACTTAAATTGGTTTAGTTGTATTTTTTGGGGGGAGGAATCTTCTTTTGGAGCCAACCTGGTAGTAATGGCCTTGCAAATTCTGAACAGTCCTGTGGACTGTCCCCATGTATTTTAAGAGCTGATTTCACTGTTGTACAGCTGTGCACAAGTGAACAGACATATACACCCTAAATAATTAAGTGGGTGAGTTGTTTGCTGGGAGTAGAGTCAGAATTTTCAGCTTATAAGGCAAGTGCTGTATCTTTATAAGCAATAAAGAAACTGTCTCTCTGACTCAAGTCATGAAGCTCTTTTATTTTTTGATCTAAGTGTCTTCAAAATGGGCATCAGAAGAGATGAAGTTCTGTGGCATTGTCAGAAAGTCAGTAGAAGTTGATTTTTCTCTTTTTCCTCCTCTCATGGAGAATGCCTCTGTCACCCTTCAGAAGATGGACAGAGGCAGCTCTGTACAGCCAGCTTTCTTAAGGGCAGTGCAGTGTTTCTTACCTAATGAGAAGCTGGGCTAAGTTGTAAGATGTAGAACACGGATATCAAGTACAGATGAAAGGATCATTTTTCCTGTGGTTGTAAACTAGGAAAGTGCAATTAAACCAGTTGGAGATCTAAACTTGTGCTTTCCATTGGCTGTTAGGGCTTGCTGGCAAGAGTGAGGGATTACCATATTTAAAGACATTTCTAACTGTTGAACTGTTGTACCCTTTCTCAGCCACTTCCCCACTTTGTGACACTCACCTGTATTTAGCTATATTTTTCCTTAGCTTTTAAATGGAGTTCTCAAGCAGGCTTATTATATATCTTAGTAGTAATCTACAATGTATTTGAATATAGTTAGGTTGTCATAAATCTAGTTTATCTTCATCCTCATTGAAATACTTGGTAATGTGTGGTACAGCTCTTTCACTAAACTCTTTAATTACTTGGAGACCTGTCAAATCTTGTGTATTAATCTCCTACTGTCCTGCTGGCAGCTTCCCTGTTCCTATTCCAGCTTTTCTCTACCTCCTGAATCCCATGTATTCGACACAAATGCCTGGTTCACTGTCCAGCTGTGCTTGTACTTGGCACCTTGAGCAGCAGGGTAGCTGTGGCACTGTTCAGGAAATGGAGGCGTGCGCTGCTGCTCTGGCTGCAGGCTCATGCTGCAGCCTCTCTTGTTGCTTGATCATTTCAGGATAATCTTGTTTGATGATTTAAGAGAGCTGGAGAGGGAGAGGAGGGGATGTGTCTCTGTCATGTGACCCCTGAGCTTTATGCACAGGGTAGTTACAGTTCCTTTGAAACTATAATGGCCTACTATGAAGCACTTAAAACTCAATACTGAAGTTAATGTGGCATTCTCTGAATGGGCCCAGGGTCTGTCAAAGACTTCTCTTTGTCTCTAGGAGATAGAGAAGTTTAGAAGGGTATGTAGAACTACTGCTATACAAAGGGGAGGAAGAACTGCTGCTGCTGCTATATGGAACATAAAAAATGGTTCCTGAGAGGAACAGGCAATATAAGACACCTGTCTGAGCTGATTCTGATGAGAGTAGCTGGCATTCAGGGGAACAGAAATCTCCTGGCACAAGGTAGTATTTTGAAATCTACACATAGATTCATAACAGCCTTGTGGGAAACAGTGGATTTCAGGCTCATTCTCTTGAGAACATTTTTCTTGTTGTCCCCTGGAAAGGAAGTTTGGTCTCTAGGCTAGCTCAATAGGCCACACTACTAGAATTAACCCTTTAATCAAGAGAAATAAAATGGAAATAAATTTGCCCTCACACTTTTATAAGCTTGAAAATGAAGGATTTTTAATAGTTGCTCTGAGTTTTGGATTAACCAGGTCTACCTGTAATTGTGAGACTACTGAAGGAGTGTGCTGGGCTGGAAAACTGCTAAAGCTCTATGAAATGTAGTGGGAATGAAAGCAAGACATTAATTAGGAAAAAGAGATCATTTTAACACGCTACTAAATTTAAAAAATGTACTATATTTAGGTTCCAGTTCTCTAATTCAAACAGAGGAATACTTTTCTCTTGCATTATGTTTTCACAGAAATACAAAAGGAGTATTACTTTCTATTAAGTTGCATTCAGATTTTTACAAGCCTATGTTTTGAGAATTTTAGAAATAAGAATTCGTAAGAACACTAGAACTAGCACAAGACATTGGCAGGGTGGAAGTAGTATAAAAAATTGAGTTTCTTTGTTGCCATCTTTAGACTTTTTTAAAAGCCATGCTTCCTTTTTCTAGATGGCAAAGCTAATCACTTGCCATGTTCAAGGTCAACAAATTCTTGTTGCAAAGCAGATGATGAACCCCAGACTCTCAGTCTGTATGAACTTCTTCCCATCAATGCTATTGAAATAATGAAGTGTAATTTAAACTGAAATAGCCACTGCTGTGCTATTTCAACACAAGAGCAAATATGCAGCCTACTTGGATGACCCTGATTTGGAGTGGTCTCAACTGTCTGGGGCATGAGCATTTTTGAGGATGAGATTAGTGCGAGACTGGCAGCTGGATTAAATTTTTGAAAATGCTTATCGTATAAGAATTGCCTGTGATCGTTCATGAATAAAGAGTGAAACTCACTGCTCCCTATTGAAATTGATTTCCCACATGAGCAGCAAGTAGCTTTCACCAAAGCCAACACAGGCCACTCAAACAGCCACTCAGCAGGGTCTAGATTTTCCTGTTTGTGTATTTCTGTCAACAGACTGTGTAGTACAGAAAATAGAGCACACTGCTCCATTGAACAGTCATCTGTTGAATAGCAGAACTGTGGAGTAATAAAACCTATAGTGATTATTTATCTAATGAGAAATGTACAGAATATATCTCGCGTATGAATTTAAAATTAGTTTCCCAAAGCACATGTGGGAATCCAGAGCTCTCTGAAATGTTTTCTTGTGGAGGTCATTGTTTCCTTTTTGTCCCTTGATACACAAATAATGATACTGCTGAAAATCACACATTTATTTTCAGGATTGCAAAGTCTAGTAAGGAGGGATGTTTCTATTATATAGCGAGATCAAAAGTCTGTAGAGGGTGAGAATTGGTAATGTATTTTTTTGAAGGTTTGCAACAGAGAGAGGATGTAGCAGTGTGAAATTCTTTGCTAAAGGAACCTGAACAGCTCTCCTGAGTGACTTCTGAAACATGATTTCCTGACTAGATTGAAGTTGGACATGAGAAGCTTGGGTTCAAAGCCAAATTATGCCACTGATCTGTTTTGTCATCTTGTACAATTTCTTTTGTCTTTTAATGACTGCTTTCTCCTGCCAGTCTTGTTTCATAGCTGAGTTTGCTTGTCTATTTTAGTGTTTTTATACTACCTGTGCTGTCAGTCCCCCAGATATCAGTGTCTCTGGATTCTAGCTTTTCTGAGTGTTTACCTCTTTAGACTACTACCATCTGTTCTCAGGCTTTGTAGAATACTTCTGAAATAACACAGGCAACTGCCAACCCGGAGAGTTGACATGAAACCAAATTTGGTATAGCACTACTCTGCCAGTTCCTGGGAGCTGCTTTAGATACCTGATTTAAATTTTGTGTTTTGCATCTAGGTTAAATATGCACCTAAAACTGCAAAGACAATGCAAAAAAACTTGGCAAGTCAGTGTTTTCTTTACAGCTGAGAAGGGAGCCCAAAGAGTTTCTGTATAGCTTGACTAGGTCACTGAAAGTTGGTGCAGCCAAAAATAGAGCCATGATCTCCTACTCTGACACCAAAGCTAGTTGCTTCTCCTCTTGCTCTCTGTAATGAACAACCATATTCAAGGTAGTATTGCATGCATATCTGATGCTTTCAGGCAGTGTTGTTTATGAATATCATTGCTGTTTAAATAAAGTCTCCTGTACCGTTTTCTAAATAGGATACCAGTTCTTAGATCACTCTTGCGAAGTATGTTCAAAGAATTAAGACTGTTTTGAATTTTTTTCCCTTTAACTGTGGAGCACTCCACTTAAAAGTGAACTCTACATGAATAACTACCTTTGGATTTTGCTTATAGTTCAGACACTTCTTCTGACCTTCACCTACCCACTGGATAAGAAATCTTATAAGCTGCCTTATGCTTCAAGAGTAGCTTCTCTGCTCATATTTGTCATGGTTGCACCAAGTCACAGGTTGCTTACTAAAACATGGTGTGCGGTTGTTATCTTGGGTAATTACACTAATATTGTTGCTCATTAAAGTCAGCAAGTGATATATGGGCTGCATATGTGCTGCTGTCATTCAAGCATACAATCAACTCCTTGCTCTCTGTTGACTAGCAACAGAGAAACTGTATTATTTTGAATGGACAGTGAAGAGATGTACAGTTTGAGACAATAAAGTGCAGGCAATTTTGAATTTGTAACATTCACAAAATGATACTTAAATTAACGTATGTCACAGAATCACAGAATGTTGGGGAT